>NC_041816.1:18615760-18918790 GCF_900964775.1 Scleropages formosus
GCATATATCAACATTATGAAATATCAAAACACACCTTTATGGGCTTTGATCATAGACAATTTCAAACAGTCACAGTGATAAATGAGAGTCAAGAAATGTACTAAGGGAGAAAGTCAAACAGATACTGACTGGGAAAAGTACAAGAGGAACGGACTAAAGATTGTGAGAACAATCCTAATCTAGCCTATTCTGGTCCACCGTCTGTGCCGGCTAACACACGTGCACACACGCAAAACGTTTTCATCCCAGCGTTGCTCGTGGAAAGCAGCAAAACGGCAAGGGGCGGGGGGGGGCTGTTTATCTGATGTAAAAAGAAGCAAAACAGGTGGCTTTTTACCCATATGAATAGGGAGTAATTACAAATTAATTCCATTTTCTTCTGTAATCTGCACAAGTGCTCTTATCAGCCAACACACTTCTCATCACATTCACCAAGCTCATGAACTGGTCAAAGGGCCAGCGCAGAGCATGATTTTTCAGATTGTGAACTGTATGACTGAGCCAAGTACACTTTTTTGGAAGGAAACAAAGCAGCCTTGGTGGTGTGTTCAGCACAAGGCGAGGTTGAAAGAATTCCATCTGAAGATGAGTCAACAGTGGAATGTGCCATATTTGCCATGCTGTGCAGGAGTTTTATTTTTTTTCTTTTCATCTCTCAAAGTTCTGAGAGTTACAAGAAAATTACAGTACACACTCTTATCCAGCAACACCGGAACCAGACAAGAGTGGGGGAAAAAAAGGGATTTTAGCGGGTAACTGAGTAACACTTTTACAATCTGGTTCACAAAAACACACAATTATAGTGCAGTTAAGTGAACAGGGTAAAGAAACGCATGACGACAACACTACTTTTATGTATATATATATATTTAAAAAAAAAAAAAAAAAAAAAAAAAAAAACTAATGACAAATTCTAATTTATTTAAATGTTTTGTACTTTATACAGACAAAAATAACTCAAGTAATGCACATTGCTACATTTTTCAAAAATCATGCAACATCATGTATGAACGCTGCTCGGCAAAGCATTTAAATGTTTGTACGGTGGTGTCTTCTCCCCTCCACAAAACACTCGGCGTTGCTGTGCTGCCCTCATCTTCCTGTTCCTTTTTGTCTTTTGCAAAAGACATGCTCAATGCTCAATTAATTTGTCGCTATCAAGTGAGATATTGAATGGAACCGTTACCATGTGAAATTTACATTCCAAAAAGTGCCGCTGGTCTGAGTTTGATGGTTGCTTAAGAAGCAGTTATGAGAGTCCGTACTGTACTAAAAAAGAAGAAAAATAAAATCTACAACATGAAGTATCACACAGCTATAACAAAAGGATTGCGTTGTTTTCTATAACAATATATGATTTACACATTATTTCAAGTGTGAAATCTGAGAACTTCCCCACCTCCTACACAACTAGAGCACAGTCCAACACATGCAAGAAATGATAGAATCCTGAGCTTCCTCCACATGGACAACACAAAGAGGGGGAAAGAAAGAAAGAAAAAAAAAAAAGTCAAAAACAGACAAAACGGATGAAATGATACAGTACTGCTACAAGGCTTCGCGGACAAAGACAACTGATGATGCTGGCAAAATAGAAAGTGCTGCAGAGACAGATGCAGCGAGTGAATTTCAGAAATCGCACTTTGGACCATGTTTTGAACATGCAGATACTCAGCAAGATAGGATTTGTTTAAAGAGACGTCTCATTCAGTAGTTAAGACGGCTGGATTCCAGCAGAACCCTGCCGATAGCAGGTGATAAATTGTTTCTGGGTTCAGATAGCACAATTCCTGGAGACAATGCCTATATAATCTACCACAGTGCAAGAGCACTCCGGGAAGGCTACTGGTAACTGGTATACGTTCTTGCAAAAATTCACCACAAATGTCAATTTCACACTTCTAGGACCTTTGTGTGAAACAGACATTTTCACTTGCCTCAATGGCCAGACGGTGGTTTGTACAGGTGCCAATGATTACCCACTCTGTAGAGGTCTGTGCTCCACCTAGAGTGTGTGTGTCTGGGCACAACTCAAAGGCAGCGCACAGCGATACAGCGCCACAACTGGGTGGGTCACAACTACTGTTTACTTTCTGAGATCACAACTTGACCTGTGATTTTCCTTAGGGCTGTCCTCAAAATGGAACAAAATACCACATGTAACTGTGTGTGCGCTGGGTGGGGAGGGTGGATAACAAATGGCTTTTGCGGTGTAAAAACAAGACAGAGGAGGGACAGGCACATAGAGTATGGTAATGTGCCATACTAGAGTATGTCCACGCAGCTGAGACCAACACTTGCATTGATGAAGGGGTTCTGTTATCGTGTGCAGATGTGAGTTCTGGTGGAGGACACAATTTGACCCGGGATAACCAAGGCACAAACATGAAAAAAGGATGAGGAGAAACGGGTGAGTTGGAACAGACAGTTTTGATGCTGCCCACACATCAAGTCAAGTATTTATTCTGCACAATACGAGGAAGTTATTGTATTCTTGTAAAACACTCCACCGGGGGGATCATCAGCACCCCACATGTGACATCTGGCCTGTGTATTTGATTTTTTTTTTTTTTTTTTTTTTAATAAACATTGTCATAATAATGCTAAAAGGAGAACACACACAAACAAGCAAGCAACCAAGACAAACAGTCCTTACAGCAGTCAGACTCGTCGGACCAATCCCCGCAGTCATCGTCCCCGTCGCAGTGGTAGATATCCAGGATACAGCGGCCATAGGCACATTGGAACTCCTCCACGCTGCATGTGGCAGTCATCACATCCGACGCTGTGGTGAAGACGCTTAAATTACACAACTATAGCATGAAGCAGACAGTAACAAGAAATGCAGAAAAGGCCACTGTATGCCAAAGTTTTATCATGGCATTGGGGTACAATTATACAGCACAAGAAAACCCTAGTCATGCTACCAGAGTTCCCCCAGTATAAAAGCACAAATGTGCATTTAATAAATGACATAATACTTCAAACTTGGGACCGATTCTCAGTTTTGGTGAATAACGGTCATTTGGTCTCTGTCAGGCTTGTGTACGTGTGAATCCCAGATAAACAGTCCAGTCTGTGCATGAATCAGTGTATTGTGAAGTACAGGAGGAGTGTTGCTATCAACACCGCTTTTACTTCGGTTGGCTTGATTAGGCACTGTTAAAACAGTTATACGAATGATCTTCGTGGCTTTTATTCTTTGTGTACCCAACATTCATACAAATGATTATCAAAGGCAAACACTTGATATCCCAAAAGCGCGCACAATCCCATAAAGGCATCTGAAGGTAATTAAAGGTATTAAGGCATTTTCTGCCATGTGATCATTGCCATTATTCAGGCTTGGAAACGTTCTTTTGATTTGCGTTTTCTGGTAATACACCTGCTACTTTAAGAAATATACAGATTAAGGACTATTAAAACAAAGTGATTCTTGATGCCACAAAAGAACACACAAAAAAGAGGAAAGGGGGAAGAAAAAAAAAAAAAAAAAAAATTCCCCCTGAACATGAAAACCTGCTCCAGAAAAGAAAGCAATCACTGGTTTTACTTTTTCCATATCTATTCATTCTTTCAAAACCACTTCGAAACTAAATATTTATCTTCCATGCCCTGTACCTTTCAACAGTGTTGTTAGAAAAGGGGATCAGTGAATGGCAAGTATATGCACAGAAGTTCAAAACGTTTCAACACACACACACACACCCACCCAGAACATGAACCACAAAGGAAGGATCGTGCCTATAGTGAGCACCTGGGCAGCTTTTTGAAAAGAGCCATGCACTGTGTCAAAATACAGTAACATGATGATAATGCTACAGAAGAAAACAATTGGTAGTCTATTCCCATGGCTGAGGAGCAAACACTATCCTAATGGAGGACACCAAGTTATGTGACTTAACAGCTACGCACCCCCTTGTCCACAAGTACAGATGCCTCTGCTGACCCAAATATAACAGGTAACAACTGCATATATAAAATTGCACTGCAACAAAGTCAGAACACATCCAACTCTTAGATTCACTTAGTGTTTTTTCCACGCAAATCAAAAATACCATGTGAAAATTACCAAGCTGGCAGCACAATCATGCCTCACTTAAGCTTCAAAACAAGGTAGATAAATAAACGGTCGTCATAACTGTGACAGAGAAAACGAAGGTCATCTCATAGGTAGGAAGTGAGTGACAGATGTACACAACCTCAACACGTTAGACGCCTCCTCTTCTCCATTATGATGATGGTCCAGTCGAACATCCCACCTCTTTACCCACCACTGATGAGCTGTCAGGTAAAACACTCCCAACCTGTCCTTGCCATTTGCAGCGAGAGCCTCCGCGCACATAAGAAAGCGGTGCCATTAGCCAGCTGACAGCACAGAGCAGCTTTCATGTCTTTTAGAGAAAGTTTTTATAAGGAGAAGGCTCTGCCAACAGAGGAAGCCTGTCGTTGCTTTCATTCTTCTCTTCCCGACAACCGGCCTAAAGCCCAAATGATCCCGAACTTATTTATACACTTAGCCCAGGACGCCCCCTCAGCTTGGCTGCCATGTGGTTAGCTGCTCAGGGGGCACACAGGTAACGCTTGACACTGCAATTCCTTCTAGGATCACACATTAAGCTCAAAAGCTTTGTTCTTTGCTATACTTCAGTTACTTAACGGGTGGGATTGTGACAATGCCCAGAAAACTGAGTCTTCCTTACCAAATCCTTTGAGTACCATGAGTAGAGCAGGAGGGGGGACCTTTTCATTCACATTTTACTGCATTGAAACTTCCATTTGACACAATAAAACTTTCTGAAGTACTAGTAAGGACACAGTTCAGAAAAAAACAAAACGCTGACAGCACTGCGAAAGCATATAGGAAGCAAGCAGAAGGTAAGATGTCAAGGCATATTCTGGATGCAGTTCAGAAGAAAGCAGGATCGCATGGCAAAATGGGTTTCTGAAATACTCATAACTCAGTAGTCCGTTAACTGACGCTTTGCTAAGTTCTGTTTGTAAAGAAGATTAAATGCCAGTGCACTTAGAATGAAAAGGGTTTAATGATCATTTAATTTTTCTCCTTTGCTCTGGAAAGCCTTACTCCTCAGATGTTTGAAGACCCTAACAAAGGGTCATTGGATCAACAGGCTGCTGGGATGTTTTAATGAAATTGGGATACGGACAATGTGTAGTTAAAACACTGATAGCTATGGTACCAACTACACAAGTTTCCAGAATGTCTAACTATTCTGGTGAAGGCCTTCCAAAAATATACCACAAAATGACATTTAGAAGTAACAAGAGCATATTGCCAGATACCTAAGCAATCTTAGACGTAAGAAAACGCAAACAGAAATTACACTGTTAATTACATTCAGTGTCTCCAGGCAGGCTATTTAAAGCTAATCAAAGAAATCAGCATATTGGGTTCTGGCTGAGCAAACTCCAGCTTTGACAGCTGAGCATGAATGCCATAAAATTACAGCCTAGTGGAGTTGCTCAATTCACCAACAGTGCTTTAATACTGGTATTCTTTGCTAGGGACACATCACATCAAAGGAGCTCTCCCTACTTATCATACAGTGCAACGACCCACTGTTCTACCACAGTACTACCTAAAGGAAACTGAGAAAAGGGGGCACCGGGGGACGCACTCCGGTGCCGTTTTGCTGAGCACGATACCTCTGTCGATCTTGCCAGTCTAACAGCAAGGTCAGCAAGACACAAGGGACTGGGAAGGATTCGTCAATAGTCTACGCGTGCCAGGGATTCTGGAGGCAGAGATGACTCACGGCAGTTTTCCTCATCCGAGCCGTCCTTGCAGTCCGTGTCACCATCACAGTACCAGTGCTCGGCGATGCAGCTCCCATCGGTGCAGCGGAACTCTTTGTCCGAACATTTCCTCATGTCTGAAAGGAAAGGTAGAGATTCGGGGTGGGAGTGGTCAGCATCTTACGGCACTGTTCTTAGGGGAGAGAAAAATAAAAGAGCAGCAGAACTTCTGTGTTCAGGAACCTTCTATGAAATTGCCTGCTGTCAATCAACACAGTGTGCTGGACTGTGCAAGCTTTGGTCTGGCGGTTTAACGGGCTTCACACTAGAGATCTGTGCGAAAAAGAGCTCTCATTACCTGACATTTCAAAATGTAAGCGGAGGAGATTCCAGTTGTGTGTGTGTGTGTGTGTGTGTGTGTGTGTGTGTGTGTGTATATATATATATATTTCTCACACACACACACACACACACACACACACACACACACACACACACACACACACACACCGATATATAAGACCAACTTCGTGGGTTTATTTCTAGCATATTTTTAAAACAAATATCATAATGAACTTTATTTGAAACAAATGGATATCGTGGTTTTCCAATATAAGCCAGAATAATGAAAATATTTAAACAAACAATTTGCTTCAACTGGTTTCTCTCATGTAAAGATCTAAGGAGGGAAAATTAACTGTGGTCTTCCCTGAGCTGCAATTCAAGTTTGGAAAATACTCCACTGAACTTCCTGGAAACTGGCCAAATTAGCAAAGAACCCATTAGCAAATGGAGGCACAGGCATGTAACCTCAGGACAAATCTAAAAACAGCCCTTGTGGCCTTGAAAAACAGTAAAAGAGACTTAGGAGGTGCAGCAGTGAACCATTGCAAAGGGATTTATAGCAGAGCGCATGAATGCCCTCAGCACTAATGGAGTCTCCTGGAGCAGTTTGCCCACCTGCTCCCAGGAACAATCTTGAGAAATCCAGAGGGTGCCACCACAGAAACCTAGAAGTGTAGAAAAGAATGGCAGGATGCTGCCTAATCGTCAGGACAAACTAAGCCCACCAAAATGTCAAATCCGACTGTCTGGACAGATCGAGACAAGCAGGGCTTCGTTCCTTTCAAAAGGCGCGGAAATAATTGCCCAGGGTCACCAGTCAGGAGACGGAGCTGAACCAGCAGAGTTGCATCAAACAAAGCAGCACCAGAGGAGTACGAGTGAAATCAAAGAGCGGCGGATATAACTGCTCTTTATTGCAGCTGGATAGCAATTAGTGAGTTATTAACAGGAGACGTTGGGAGCTGGCAGGCAGTACAGGATGAAAACAAGAAGCGCATGGGTAGTAGGAACAACAGAGTGGGAGACAGAAGAATGGCGCAGAGTGAGAGCAACCCTGAGACAGATGGACAGATTGACAGATAGATACTTTAACATTTAAAGCTACACTGGAGAAGAAGAAAAACAAGCAAGGGGTCTCTGGAAACCTGGTGGAGGAAGTGAAAACAGATGTGTTGGAGGGACTATTAACCAGTGTTCAGGAACAACTTGACAAGGGGAAAAGGCATTTAACCTATTAACCTCACTTCAGCGCTCATACCGTGGTCAGCTGGCCAACTCTGTTTTGATGTAATTTTCAAGGAGCCTATGGGAACACTTGAGTCAAATTCCACAGGGATTCATAAATGCCAGTATCAATTAGACTGAAAGACGGCCGCGAGCGCACTTGCTCTGGTCTCGGGTTCGAAAGAGGGAGAGGAGAGGTAGGGCAGTCCTCTGCAAACACGCTTGATGCTCACCGCACTGTTCGTCGCTATTGTCCCCGCAGTCGTTGTCACCGTCACAGTGCCACAGGCTGCGAATGCAGTAGCCATTCTGACAGTGGAACTCGTCCTCCTCGCATTCCCGTGGAGCTGCGGGAACGGAGGTGAAGGGAGAAGACATCAAATCACATCTTCACACACCAACTGTCACCAACCGCTAATTTTTCCTCACAAAACCCAATTGTAGGCGGAAAGGTGGGCGGACAGGACGATAAGGCTTTTAAGAAAGTGATCCCCACACCTCAATAATGGCAAAGGTGGGCTGATAACATCACTGTTCATGACATATAATGGCTTCAAGACACTTATAGGTGATCTATTTTGATGCAGTGCAAAAGGATTTCAATTATGATGTCATTTCTGTATCAGAAGACACATGCAAGCTTTTACTGATCCCATTAAAGCCTTTACAGTTTATGCCTTTTTTGAGTTGGGGAGGTGGTATTCAAGCAAAAATGCTTCTCAGCAGAAAGAAAACACGATGTCCGTTCAGACGCTGTGATCGATATGCAATTAGTCTTCTGAGTTTTTCCATCTGTGGAAACTGTTTTATTGAAACAATGGTAAATGGCACAAAATGATGCAAAATGACAACTGAATGGAATTTTTATATTTGTGAGTATAGGATGACACTAAAAATTTACCATCCTTCCTTCGCTCAATTGAAAAACCATTTCCACTGCCATAGTTCTTGCCAAAATAAAACCGCTTACAGTAAAAACATGCACAGCAATACATTACAGTGTACATGGTTAAAAAAGGAATAAAACACATCACAGGGTAATTCCCATTTTGTTACTGAAGCTACAGTGCGAGGACAGAGAAAACGTTTACCTGGAAGAATAAAGAATTTGAAATCAAAAGTAGGAATCTAAAACAATACAATTCTATAAGCTGTCAGCTGTAAAAACATTTTTTTGCCTTTTGAGGCAAAGAAATTGGATCTATAGAATTTTCCTGCATAAACCACTGCATGTCAGAATGACTGATCTAATCAGAAGTCTCAAGGCTTTATTTTCTTAGAGGGATAACTTCCTCAGTGCCACAAATTATTGCAGAGAGAAGTCGAGTGGAGCAGACCAAATTTAATTTTGCACGTATTGCCCCTCAAAGCAAGTTCTATGTTCCTCTCAAAATGCATAACACAGATGCAAAATCATAAATGCAACACACAGCATGCCTGAACGGAACAGAATGTGTGAAAGGACGAACAAAAGCCTGTATCTGGAAAAAAAACACTGAACGAAGGCTGATGCCAACAGAGGCCAAACGATGTATATTTAGATGCATCATACTGTCCTGCCCGCATTTTATTTGTTCCCGTTTTCATGTCTTGTTTTCATCAGCAGGTAGAGCCAAAGAACTTTATTAAAGACAGATATTTGTTTTCGGGGGAAACACCTATCTAGGAAGAGTTTTTTTTTTTTTTTAAGGGGGAAAAAAAAAAGTCTTGGGTTGGAGTGACCTGAACACACATCAATGTTCTGCAATGCTTGCAGTGATGACATGCAAATATAATATATATATATATTTATTATAAAAAAACTGCTCTAACCAATGTATGTCATGACACTAAGTAACTGGTATGATTTCATAGATGATGTGTGTGTGTGTGTGTGTGTATATATATACATATATATTTTTTTTTTTTTTTTTAAAAAACATCTTTTAAAAGAAGTTTGGTATCCTGCCGAGCTCCACGGAAACAGAGATTTTGTCGACCTTGTAAATAATGAAAAACCTAAAACAACATAGAAAAAGAAAAACAAGGGAACAAAATTTATGAGGCACAAAAAATTAAAAATTTATTGTTGGCTAGTGCCAGACAGACCCCCTCCACCCCTTTAAGTAACATTTCTGTGTCTGGACCTTAAAATATGGGTCAGACATAGCACTTTGCTTTGGACTACAGCATGTAACCCCCCTTTTTAAAATATATTCTCAAGGGTCGAGTCAGAAACCATTCCCTGGATGGTAAGGCTTAAGGTAAGATAGGAAATTTGAACGTGTATCTCAGCAAGACAGGATCCCACCATGAGAAGAAAGAAAAAGACACAAATAAGTGCTTTAATCATATGTTTACAGATGTGTACTACCTTTACTGCTACTGTTTACTGAACCAGGGGAAAAAACAGGATAGGATGAGAATAAACACTTGGAACGTGAGATACAGCACATGTATAGGCTCATTCGCACGTCTAATTTTAAACCATACCATGGATTAACTCTTTCCAAGGTGGAGTGTTTGTGAGGCATCTATATTAATAGAGAAAATGCCAGGCCTCCTCGACGTTTGCCAGGTTTGCAGCTGTCCCTGCCTGCACTGTGAGTACTGGGGTCTGGAGAGTGGTGGTCCTCAGTAGCTGAAAACTCAGCTGGCCACCAAAAACCATTATTTTCAAATCCAAAAGCTGGGGGTGGGAAACAGTGTACAAACAGAATCTACAGTAATGGGGAGCATGGAATGTGGAGATTAAAGTGCAAAGTGGTCATTCTTCAGCTCAAACACAGAAATGATTCTGTGCTGCACCACATGACTTGTTTTTGCTGAAGAATCAGAGGAATGATAGGGAAGCAAGAGAGCTGGGGGCAGGGAGGAGGCACAGCCTTATAACGCTCATGATTTTTCTCTAGGGACTTTGCAAGTTCAGCTGGGCCCTTTTTCTGCTGCCAAACACTTGTTGAGTTTCCTTCCAGACATGCAAGGAAGTGTGTAAACAAAGAGTTCAAGGGTTAGTCCCAGAGCTCTCTGATGTCAGGTGCAGTCCAGTTTAAGCCTTAATCTCAGCAAAAACGAGAAAAACTAGAGAGAGGGCAATTCTCTCTTAGAACTGTAGCTACAGTAAATTTCCTACAGTTTTACTGTCTTCTCATCTATGGCTGCCTCTTTTCTGTAAGATCTAAATCTATATCCTAAATGTCCCTTACAATAAAATGGCCATAATGCACATCAGAATATTTAGAAGAAAAGAATGTTCAGTGGTCCTTGCTATGCTTTGTATGGCTGATAAGTCAGATGTTACTTACTTTCAGTAATGGTTGACAAATGGGAAGCCAGAGGTAAGAACACAGGGAAGGCGGGAGATAGATCACTTACGGCAGTCCTGTTCATCAGAGTCGTCCTCGCAGTCGTTGTCTCCATCACACACCCACGAGCGGCGGATGCATTTGCCGTTGTCGCAGTGGAAGTCCAGGGGGGAACAGGTGGGCAGCACTAAAAACAGGAGCACAGGGAGCATGAGTGATGGGCCATACTGAAATATACATGCAGCATGAAAAATGCATCCAGCGCCATCTCAGACGGGATGGGTTCTGGTCTCGACGCGACAAGCCTTCATTTGCCATATAGTCTTCATTTGCCACAATTACAGCTCAAGTTACGCCGAAGCCATGCATTCTTTACCAACTTCATCTCTGCTAATGTTCTCCCGACCATTAGGCTGATGACTGCATTTTTGTGGAAAAGGGCAGCAGTAAATTTTTGAGAAGAGGACACTGTAGCTTTCATGCCATTTCACACACTCTTATCAGCATGAATCACAATGCACACGGGTCACTTCGAAAAACCCTGATTAGAAACAATGTCCATTATTTACTTCCAACTTAGATTGGCACACTGCAGCTACTGTATAACATTCAGCTTGCATGTATGAATTAATAAGTCATCAGGTAGGTCCCACTGACCTACATTTCCTTTATGCATACTTTACAGCCAAGTGGTGGAGGACACTGCAGGCTTCAGGCAATCTGAGCGACAGGGCAAGGGTCTGAGGTGTTGTTAAGCTATACCAATGGGCCCAAATCATTATCAAAACAGTATTTGCAATATATGACTTAGCAGTGAGTAAAAGGTCAAAGAAAAGCAAGCAGCACTGAGAGAAACAAGACCATTCTGTTTTGTGTTGGTGAAACCTGGTCAGATGAGAAGGTTGTGAAAGCCAGACAGCCAAGAAACTCCTTCCATTCAGTTCACCCAATATTCTCTCTAGGGTAAATTTCAGAACTTTGTGAGCTTCTGTTCAAGACAAACTGCACTCTGCACACTTGTATACCTTTGCTGTCAAGAATTGTTTAATTTTGGCACTTAATTCCAATATAAACTGTCACATTTATTTTCTCTAACACAGGCATGTGCACGCAGAGATGCACAGGGTGTATGTTTGTTTGCACAACTATGAGATGCATGTAGAAAGAAAACGGTGTCTGCACGTGTTCCTCTGGTTTTCTTTATCAGCTCATCATCTCTGCAGTCACCTGGGTGTCAAAGCGAGGAATGCGCAAACTCCTAACCTCGACCTCACCCACTAATGTCATCCTCTCTAGGGTACCTTACACCTCTCCACAAATTACTTTCAACACTTTATAAATTCAATCAAGCTTGATTGAGTCAGCTTGTTGTTCTTGTTCAACAAAAAAGGTAGATATTAAACTGACATTTTAAAATCAGTTCCAGAGGGAGCATCTAGCTGGAGCAGCTTTTTTTTTTTTTTTAAAGGGAAAATGAACATATTACTATGTATTGAGAGAAACTGGTGGGAAAAATGCTGAAAGAAGAAATTCCCAACAGTGCAGTGACAGCTTCTTTCCCATCCATATATCATGAGGTAAAAAGGACTTTTCCCTTAGACATTAACACATTATGACCTCGAAAGGCCTATGTACAGGTGTCACATTTCTTGTTTCATCAGAAGAACTAATGCATCTGGTGGGGGGGGGGGGGGGGGGAGTTTACTGTGAAAGCACAAACATATAGTCAACAATAGATGTATACTTCTGCGAAATCTAATGAAAGCATACGGCTCTCAGCACGAATCCCATCTACTGTGATTAAACCTCAGTTCCCTTTATCACACTGCTCCGGCATTCGGGACCTTGGGATGGAACAAAACAGACAAAATTTCTGCCAAAGCAAGTCTATGCATACAAAACAAAGAAGTGGGGTACTGCAACATAACAAAAGTGGCTCAACGCACTAAACCATTTCAGATATTATTATTCAGAATATTGTTTGTTCATTTCAGATAAATTAGCTCTTTGAACTCGACTTTCACATAATGCAGTCTAAATAATGCCTTTGATGTTGGACCAATTAATATTGCACCACTCTGCTGTCAGCAAACGTAACATCAAGAATAAAACGTGTCTACAGTCCTGCTCGTTCTTATGTACGTAAAATTTAACTGAAGATTTTCACCTTTTCATATACCGGATTCAAGGGTTCTGAATGACAGACTACACTATACTACTGGAATAGTACAGTCTAGAACTATATGTACACTATGTACAGTATGTATGTATACTACTGGAAAATATACTATGACTCTTATGCAGGACAAAATGAACTAGGTGAGGGCTATTAACAACAAGGTGACTACAAAAGATCCTTTAAAATAAAAAGTCACCTTTGCTTATCAGGATTTCTTCTTGTCCACCTTTGTTCCTCAAATGTGCATAAAACTCAAGAAATGAAGATTGACACACCACATCAGCGGAAGCGACCGCTCAGAAACAATAGCCAGAGTATCTAAGCCCTTTTCTCCTGTCTTCTTTAAAATAAATCCAGAACACCAGGTAAAGAAAATGTGAATTCATAGAGTAGACAAAAGATAAAAGGAAAAAACCAGTATGCCATAATACCACAGCACTGTGACAAATTTCAAAGATGGTGAGAGATCTACTTAAAAGCCTGAAAACACCAAAAATCTATAGATATCAAATGCATTCCTGTGCCTCTATGAAACATTCCCGGGGGGGGGACTCAAAGGTTGAAAGAGATGCCAGTATGTGTGTCACACAAATCCACTTTCTGCTCTTCTTTAGTGTGGAATGTTGTGCACAGATAAGGCCCACCATTCCCTATCTACCTGAACAGATCATATAAAATATTTGTGCCATCACTTCAGGAAGCCAGAGAGGCGAGTCCGGCATGTTACGTGTACGAGACCGCGCACGAGCAATGTCAACACTGCAAAACCTTATCAGTACCTCACGCTAAGCTGCGCACCTATCCACCTTCAAAGAAATGCAATGTTAAAGAAGCACTTCAACCATGCCCAAATGAGTACAATCACGATAACTTTCGGGTGGGGGAAGGAAAGCTTCCTTGTGAGTAAAACTGCCTTTCATGTGACACACAAACAAACAGCCTGATTACAACATTGCTCAGAAGATTCTTTATAAATCTCAAACAAGTATGTCTGGCATCAAAACTTGCCAATCATGAGTAAAAGCCATCACATGACATGTCATCTCCCTCTCTTACCCTAATCACATAGACTTTGACTCAGAACATTTCCCAGTGCTTTAAACTTCGAGTGCACAGAGAACGATACGACCAATCCACAGTTTACACGCAAACTCAAAAGAAGCTCTGCACACAAGAGTGTGCGAACAAGGCCTCGGTGCCGAAGCTCAGCTGGTTCAAACCGATTGGACTCTGGCTGGCATACGCTTCCAATAGAGAGGAGCTCTCCACGCAGCCTTCTGAAGGGCCAGTTCAGCAAGACTTTATGGCACAGCCCATAATTCAGCCAAAGGGGAACAACACTGGGCTCAGTGCTGTGGCCAGCTTCTTGTCAGTCAAACAATCCATCAAGTCAATGAAGATGGGATAAAGAAGGCCTGGATGTGAGAGGAAGCAACCACAAAGTGAACCACTATTCAATAGCCACTGAACCAAGAAACCAAGGGTGCTGACTTAGGAGGATGACCGTCAACTAGCAGACAAAGTCTTTACTGAACTTCTCTGGAACGATGATCCCACAAGGGTTTCTACTGAGTTACAAGGTCTAGATCGCACACCACAGAACTCGTGATCCAAAACTTTATTATAACTAGTTATCACCATCATCATACGGGCTGCGTTCACATCAAGTCGGGTGAAATCCCCCCCCCCCCCCCACACTCCTTAAGCGGGGGGGATTCTAAAGTTAAAATATCCAAGTTCCTTCAGTTGGGGGGGGGGCAGGAGTGCGACCCAAGAATTTCCTTCAAAACAAGTGTGGATTATATGACTCCAGTCTTGCCGTACTTATGAATTTTGGATATTTCCTGAGTGCTCACCTTCCCTACAGGATGTTATTGGCATCTTGATATGCCCTTTTTCCCTTGGCTGAGCTAAAAAATTATTGGCTTTAAGAGACCATGAGAAGTCATTTTAGATAGTAAGGTCAACAGAACCACTAAGGAATCAATCTCATTTATTAATCCTAGAATATTATACATTTTCTAGTATATCTGATCTAACAGCTGCAGAAAAATAAGGCTTCTGCTGACCTTACACAGTTTAATTACAAATTTCACTCCAAAATGTAACTTTTATAAGGACATGCAGGTTTTCACTTGTGCATAAGGGTACATTACTAAGAAAAGAAAAAAAAAAAAATCCCCTGAAGATATTAGAAAGACACAAAAAGATTAAATGTGCATGAGATGTTTTTTCTTCAAAAGTACCTCATTTAATCTAAACCAGTGAATCTCAGAACAAAGTAGGATCTGGTGCTTTCAGCCCAATTGAAAATGAATCCACCTCCTTGGCTCTTTCACTTGTTAATCATGTCTTTCTTCCTGCACATGTGTCCTCTAGTCAGTCATAGATACAGAAGTAAATATTTAGAGAGAGGGAGGCATTTCTTTTTTATATTGTGGCCCCATACAAGTTTACTGTGGTGCATTGCCAACAAGTCAGCAGCAGTGGGAAGGATTATGCTAATTTCTGAACCAGTGTTAGAATTAAATTCAGGAACAATAAAGCCCAAACTCCCTCTCTGTTGGTTCTCCCATGCAACCAAGATAATGGTGCCATCAGGAAAAATGTCCCTCCCCTGAGGTGGAAAGGAGAAATACTGTTCATAATCTTCTTTTTGAAGCATGTTCTCAGCTCCTGCTGGTTCCAGGCTTCCTGGTGGGAAGTGGGTGCGCTCCGATTGGCTAGGACCTGTAAAACTGGGGGATTATGGGATGCTACAATCTCACTTTTCAGCCAGCCAAGAGCAGCAGGATCCTCAGCCACCCAACCCCCCCCAGCTTCTCCCCCCACAGGCTCTACAGATACTGTAGCTACCGTGCTCCTCCCAGTTTTCATTTTTGCCGATGGAAGAGTGACTTTCTTTGTCGTTTCTCTGCTTTTAAGTTGAAAGATCTAGTTCATTTCATCTTCACAAATCCCCCTCCCCTCGCCCAAGCACAACCACCCCCTGCCACAAGCCATCACGGCACTGCAGCCTTTCAACTCGGCAGGGGTGCTGCACGGTGGATAACGGCACCGTAGCGTTGGCCTCAATCCGGGCTCCTGAACAGAGAACTCTGAGTGCGATGATGAGATGGGGATGGCGAGGCTCCTTCACCAACCATACACCCACTCTGTGGGAGCTGCGCAACTTTTATTACACTTTTGCCATCTTTGTTCATGAGGCCTATTGAAATGCCAGGCGTAATCAGCTTCGCATCAGTAGTCAGCTGGTTGAGATCTGGACGCTGTATAAAAGTAGCGGTTACCTAGTTAAGGGTTTAGACTGTGCTGACACTTAACTGCAATATCACGATTTGCGGAACTGGAGCAATAAGTGTTTACACAGAAAGCTTCAATAATTGAACTGTAACAAGATATTTTTGAAAAATTTTATTGCATCTGTGACTGCTGTCCCAGTTTCAAATTGAATTCAAAGTTTTATATTTTTTCTATCGCTCATGCATTGCCTGTCTGCTGATTATTTGGTCGTCAAAAAAAAAGAAAAAAAAAAAAAAAAAAAAGGATGATCGAGTCTAAAATGGGGGGCATGGTGGTGCAGTGGGTTGGACCGGGGCCTGCTCTCCAGTGGGTCTGGGGTTCAAGTCCCGCTTGGGGTGCCTTGCGATGGACTGGTGTCCCCTCCCCCTCCGGCCTTATGCCCTGTGTTACCGGGTTGGCTCCGGTTCCCCGCGACCCCGTATGGGACAAGCGGTTCAGAAAATTGTGTGCGCACGAGTCTAAAATTTGACAAAATATTTTAGCTAGATACATGATATGACAAAGGGAAAATAAATTTGAATTTGTAAATGAAATATTTAACATACGCAAAGAACACATACTTTAACATCTGATTAATAATTTAAGATAAGTTCATTCAGGGAATTAAAAGAAAGTTTACTGTGTCAACAGTTGATTCAATAAAAGTTACCTGCAAAGTCTTAACATTGACATGGGGCAATGATGCATCATACAATGCTCACAATCTAAACTCACAGATCTTCTAAAGAGCTTGAATTTTCTAATAAATCTGTTAAGGGAGATTTGATTTTTTTCCAAAGATTGTTTGCAATTATAAAATTGGTCCTGAAAAACAGTAATTTTTGTAAGCTTACTTGGATCGTAAATTTTTTTGGCACCAATATGACTTTGTCCTCAACAATGGAGGCTGACATCTGCTTTGTACTTTGAGGAAGCAAAAGATTTAGCTCAAAATTAAGTGGTAGAATACAGAACTGACTGGTACACACACAAGCAGTTCAAAGCTTAGGTGAACTGTTGCGTATGATTTATAAACAGCTATTCTAGCAGCTGTCAAGGCCAAATACAGAGAAGGTCCTTACATTGTGAAGGAACCCATAAGAAAGAGGCCTGGAGGATCCAGGGGGCCTGAGAAGGTGGAAACCATACGATGTGACAAGCCAAGGCAAATGCCTCCAAGTGGATTAAGTTCTGTAGGTTTTCCAGGAGCAGAGATGCAGTGCAGAGCGAGGGCCAGCACCGGTGTCCTGCAGCCTGCACTCTCCATATCCATGGGAGAAAGCAATGGGTGCTGATGTGGGCAGGGGCAGGTCTCCAGTCACAGGTCTGCCCCATCAGCCCGCTCATCCAGTGAAACCAAATCCCTCTTCTCGTCAAAACACACGTCGACTGCTCTTTGCACGAAATTCCAAACCCTAATGAAATCAGATGTCCACTGCCAAAAAAATAAAACACCACCAACCACCAATATGCGCCCCATCTACATTTTACTTTCTCTTCAAAAACAGGGAAACTGATATAAATTGCCATGAATTTACAAAAGCAAAAAGTACTGCTTATGAACTTAGAAAAAAAGGGGGGGGAAGGAAAAAAAGAAAAAAAAAAAATCGCAACTAGACAGCAAACATCTGACTACTATATAGGCCACCGTGATTTTGTAGGGCGGGTCTGGGGTTCGAGTCCTGCTTGGGGTGCCTTGTGGCAGAGTGGTGTTCCGTCCTGAGTGTGTCCCCTCCAGCCTTGTGCCCTGCGTTGCCGGGTTAGGCTCCAGTTCACCGCAACCCCGCTTGGGAAAAGCGGTTGTAGACATTGTGTGTGATTTTGTAGGTGTGTGTCAGTATTATCCTGAGAAATAAATTGAAAATTTTAACCAACTCCGAGCTTTGGATTTCCTCAGTTTAGATTATTAAGCCTGCACCATTTATCAAAACCAAATTTAACCACTTTTTTTTTTTTTTTTAAAATATATTTTTAAAAAAAAAAAAAAAAAAAAACCTTCTCAGCTGCTTTTGTACAAACACCTCAGAATTTCCTCCGAATTGGAGATCAGTGAAAACCAACATTCATTTAGTTCAAAAAATGTCCATTACAATCTCTGCTAAACAAAAAGATATTCAATTTTAGTGACATTAAACATTCTTTTGCACTAAATTAAATTAGCTATAACACTAGTGATAACATTTTACATAAAAAAAAAATCAAAAACATTTGCTTAAAGTTCTTTTTATTAGTACACATCCTCAATGAAACCGAAGTGAATCAGAGCATTTTCAATTACCCAGAAAAGACAGCATAATTCACCTATGCAGCACGGTCAACGTCAGCATCGGGTTTCAGTGATGACGATGAAAACCTCTAGACCAAAGGAAAGCATCATCTGGCTGCGAATAACATTACTAACTGCTAAATGTGTTACTTTACATTTAAAATTTTAATTTCCATGTGAAAGATTACTTGACTTGGTGATGCAGTGATGTCAAGAAAAAAAATGGTCACATGTTTATCGTTACTGATATAGAAAACTTTTTCATGCAATTTACAAAACACAAGTTGCTTATGAAAGGTAAGTGCAGCACTGTTTTCTTTGGACCTGTCTTACATGCAGAACCCTTTTAAGGCTGCACTTCATCTGGCTTTGTCATTCCCAGTGTGTGCCGACTGCTAGGCTGCCACACTTGGCACATTTCCAACCACTTTCAGGAAGCCTCCGCCTTGCCAGGGATGGACTGTGGCAGAACTCGAAGCAAGTGGTTGGAGTGCAGACAGTGAAGGGAGTAAGGAGTCTGGACCTACAGTTAGGAGCTCCTGATCCACCAGTGCCACCAGAGGGCCTGTCAAACATCACAGCAACTGCAGAGAGATATGCCGCAACACAGCACAAAATGCTTAGACGGGGCCCCTTCAGACAGACAGAGACATCCCAGGTTCGTTTCAACCTCAGAGCTGAACCTGACAGAGGCAGCCCACTCCACATGGCACTAGCAAACCAATAAATCTCAGCACTCCATCTGTGTGTGGTCTCTTAAATGTCATCACCTGACCAGAGGTGTGTAATGTCTAGGTTCTTACAATTCTTTACCACGCGTGTGCGTGCAAAACCAAACTGTTGGTTAAGATGAATGACATTTTCTTGGGATAAGGGTTTCTGTTTTTATATGTATATTAGTTCCATGTTCTGAAGGACAAGAAGAGATGTTCCAGCTGGCAGGCTTTCTCACTCAAAAAAAAAAAAAAGTAAAAAACTTCAATCAAAACAAGTTTTCTGAATGTTGTCTGATCTGCTATGGGGGGGGAACCCAACAAGAGCAGCCAGGTGCTCTAGGAGTTGGAGAGTACTTACTACAGCCATCCTCATCGCTGTGGTCTCCGCAGTCATTGTCCCCATCACACTGCCACTGCGCTGGGATACAGGTGCACTCCCCAAAAGCACTCACCGCACAGGTAAAGTGATTTCGGCCACAGGAGCATCCTGTGCTGCCAGCTGCTCCTGCTAAGGAAAGAAATGCAAACCGTTAGTCAAGCACACAGGACAAGAGGACATCATGCCGAGGGAAGCATCAACTTAGACAGGATGCGCAGCATCTGCATTCACATTTGTATTTCTCGCCCCCTTGGGGGTGCATGCAAGCATCCTTTCCCCTACAGAGAAGCCATAAAACCCGCCACCCATGGCAACAGCTCTGAGAGGTCACATTCCTTCCACTCTGTTGCATTGCTGCTTGGGCTGGCAGCAGAAAGTCAGGAGCCAGGCTGCATTAAGAGTTTCATAGGAATGAGGAAACGACAACATGATCCATCTTTGGCATTGCTTGATTGGGGGGGGGGGAGATCTGCACAATTACAGGAGAGAAAAACAAGCCAAGGACTACAAAAAGCAGGGAGGGTGGTAAGAGGATATTTTTGAAGACCTACTTCCTAATTTACAGTTGACCCCAGAAAAACAGCAGCAGCCATACACTGGCTCCTTCAGTTTTGGATGAGGTTCAAGAACAATGCACTTGAAATGAACCATTTAGAAGCTTCTTGCTCCTATGCAACAAATAAAGGAATGCACCATGACAGCAAGGGTGAAGAGGGGATCTTCCTGGACGGGCTTGTATGAACGAGCCAAATGCCGCTGTTTAAATTTAGTCTGATATTTTCTATTAAGCCAACTTCACACAGATGGAGCAGGGCTGCAGGAGACTAAATGGGCTGGCTCCATGTCAGCTGCTCACATTTCTTATGGTTGGGGGGCAAGCTGTTAAAAAAATGACCACACCAAAATCCAGTTAATGAGACAACTACTCTAAAATCTCCATTCTGCACAGTAATGCTGCAATTGTTTGTGACATGTACATCTCCAAAATTGGCTTTATCTTGAAAGTTCACTACGCTAGCACATTGCAGATGTCAGTTCTGAGATTTATCCTGTTACGACAAAAAAAAAAAAAAAAAAAAAAAAAGGCCATTACAAGCCTTGAAACCATGAATCCTGAAATAGTGAGATAGAAGAATAATTACTGTACTGGATATCATGTACTGAAGCTACTGTGTTATGAACCATTCATGCTTATGTAAAGACTTTTCTCTTAAGTGTTTAGGATTCACATGGTATTACGGTATATAAATGGCATAGGACCACCAGGCAGTTCAACAATATCTTTAGAAATGGGTTGGAGTGATTCACAAATCTGTCTAACAATCGATGTCCAAGAAAGTTATTTAAATTGATATTTCTATGGTCTTGGACTTAGTCTGTATGGTTTTATTCTCTCTCACACACACACACACACACACACACACACACACACACACACGCCTTTCTAAAGATTTTGTTGTCTATGCATAAGCATGAATACTTCATAAGGTAGCTTGAATACACAATATCCAGTATAATTATTCTTTAAAATGAAGATCCTAGGAAATGCTGATAATGTCAAGGCAAGAGTAAAATCATGCCTTTAAAGACCTTTGTCCGTGCCCCCCCCCCCCCCCCCCCCCCCCCCTTTTTTTTTTTTTTTTTTTTTTTTTTTTTTTAAATTTTGCCTCATAATCTTGCCTGTCAACTCACTTGGTCTGTATGAGAAATGACAGCCCAATATTCCTGTGCAATACTATTCTATTACTTGTTTCATTCAACCCCAGCCAAGAACGGTCTTTTCTCGCCTCCAAGAACAAGTGCTAGAATATCTTCTAGATGCTACCTGGTAGTGAATACATCCAAGAAAGGAAATGGTGTCTGTTACGAGGAGCGGAACTGGGGTCAGATTTTGCCAATTAATCAGTGGCTTGGTTTGAGGGACTTGTTGAGAAGCTCCATGCCGGTTGCAGGCTGCCTGTGGTGAAAAGACCCGAGTTCCTGGACTCGACACAAAGGCATCACTCAACCCAGGAGGGCCTGGCATTAAAAAGAGGGGGAAAAAAAACCCTCAAAAACACTGCAGCTTCACAAAATTAATGGCCTCTTTTTTTTTTTTTTTTTTTTTTTTTTTTTTTAACTCGTTCACACTTTTCTTCATTTGCCACCTCCTTCCCCTTCTCTTCCCTCTCGCTTACCATAGTTTCAGCTCCAACAAAGGGAACGTTCTCCTCTAAAGCATTCCCTGCTCTCTCCCTGCTGTGGTCCTCTCTATAACTGGACCCACAAATGTCTCAGACCTCCTTAGAAACGGAGCCAGTTCCTTTCACTGCGTTGTCCCTCGCCCTAAGGGTGGCTTTCTGGCCATTTTATACCCTCCTAAGGTCTATCTGGAGCTACATATTAAGGATTAGTGGGGAGTGGGAATATAAATAAAACACTTTTTTAGGAAGAAAAACCCTAACTGTTCAGAACATTTCAGAACATTCTGTAAGCTTAAGATTTGGAAACTCAACCATGGGCCTGTATTTAAAATTGTTGCCAAAGGCACCGAGCCTTGCCGCAGGCCAAGCAGTTCTTTTTAAACATATTAGAGGTTTGGCTAAAACTGGTAGTGTAAATGTGGGTTCTTGCAATACAAAATTAAAGCCCTTTGCTTAGATCACTATGCAGTTATGTCATGCTGAGCCACATAAAAGCAAACTGCATTTGTCATACATGCAGTAAAGAAGAGTTGACCAGAACAAAAATCAAAATGATTTCTTCAGGAGGTGATACATAGCCATTCACCTCCGACATGCAGTGAATTTTATCAAGTTAAAAATAGATAGAAGAATATATAAGCCACAGCATGTAAGCATTAAAAAAGCGCGACATGGGATAAAGAACAAAAAAAAGCTGGCAGCTGTGCTTCTCATTGTAGTTTAGAAGCCACATCCTCTGTGCCTGGTGCCTTGACATCGATCCCGACTGGCAGCGCTCTTTGAGAGCCATCACCATGACAGAGTACATGAGTGAGTACAAGAACACAGCTGATAAATTCTCACCCGCGTTCACACTGCAGTCTCCCACAAGTAATGCTTCCCCCCCCCATATCAGGCGACAAAGCCGGTGACTGCATTTGCATTTTTCTCCTTCCTCGGCAAACTCATGGAAGTCACCGCGTTTTCCCCTAACTGATGTCTTGCCTCCTGTTTCTCTTTTCAGTGACAAGCATTTGCATTACAAAACACAACATAAGGATCACTTGCTGGTTAGCCACCTAGAGGCTGCAGGTATGCTTTCCTGTGCTTTATCACCATACCGAGACAAGCTGGAACCTGGAGACCTGAGTCAGCCTTAAACTAAAGGTGAAAGGCAGAGGGCAGGGGAACTTTGGTATCATCATCATTCACCATGGGAGGTGGCGGTGGATAGAAAGAGGTGGGGCAGGGCCAAGAGAGCCCAGCGCTTCCGAGCCATCAGCAGGCCAGCTCCAGAGAATCCCTTGTCAGGAAATCAAATCAAAGCAAATTACATTTGTTTCAGAAGGGGAGCAGCCCGATTCAATTTGACGAGACAAAGGTTCAGAAATGTCTCCTGTGACAAAGGACGAAGAATTTTTGTGGAGGATTAGTAGGATTTCAAGATTATCCTGTACACAACCTGACAGGACCCTTTCCTGTGACCATGGTAGCACTGTAAGTGATACCAGTGCTGGCAGGATCATTGTAATTTCATTGCTCCCATATGGTGACAGAATATATATTTTTACATATACATAAAAAATTAGCTTTGCTTCCTAAGGCCCTAAATTAAGTTATCTTGAAACAGGATTAAGGCTGATCCTCCTTGACGTGCTGAAAACACAGAACCAGCGAATACTAACCCAGCTGACAACATGCAGTCTCTTGCAGCAGGAAAAGTTAGAGCGTTCAGAATCTGCTTTAATGCTGCAAGTACCATTAAAACTATAAAGTTACCCGAATACAAAACTACACACAAAAGCCAGCGTCAGAAAATAAATAAATAAACTGAACCATCGAAGACACAACTGCAATGATGACATGAGCGTCCAAAGATGTCCACGGGAGCCCAGGATGTCTGCTCACTGAGGTTCCTTTTTTTGGAAAGTAAAGAACTGTCCCCCCCCGACCCACCCACCATCACAGTGGTCTGCACTCTGCTATTGCTGGAGCAAGAGGTGGGCTGCAAAACAGGTGGTCTTCCTGTCTCAAAAGACAACTAAGGGAAAACCTCCCATCCACATCCGCCACCTAGGCTGAAAGCATTACAAACATTCTGCAACCATAATGACAGCCTTTCACAACCTTATTTTAATGGACTTCCTGTGTCCAGGAGGTATTCATCTTAAAAAAGGACATTCAGGGGGAAGCTCCCCAAGGCAGAGAACTATGACCTCAAACACAGAAGGTATTTATCTACACAATGAGTATGAAAGAGTAAATTTGTGGCAAAAACTAAATGGGAGGCCTTTGCCACAGTGCCACTGCTCTTTTTATACTGGTATGAAACCCATGGAACAAGATTCCTGGAAAGGCTGAAAACAAGCAGAGCTGTGTGCCATGGTGTCAGCTGAGAACCTGTGGTGTTCCACAGCACCACCAAGGCCCGAAAACAAAATGAAGTCTCCATCTGTAAGGATCACTAAGGTCTTGCTGGCTCCGTAACACGACACCTCCCTGACGGCTCACCGTCACACGTAGCTGTGGATGTTAAACTCGGGCTGTTAATGGGAGCAGACCTCCCTGGCGACACTGTGGAGGGCCCAAGTTCCGGGTGCCCTGACTCACCAAGAAAATAGAAGGAATTCCCTGTTACAGTAGAAGAAAGCAAAGCTTAATGGACACCAAAGCAAATGCATGGTCTTCAGTGAAATTTAAACACTATCCAATATAAATATTAAATGCTAGACCCAAAGCAGCAAATAAGTATTCAAACCCGCAGTGCTAGGTACAGGAACAGCTTTTACCCCAGTTCTGTAAGAGTATACAACAATCACCAGTGTGCCACCTTTAGTAAGTAGAGTTGAACTGCTCCTCCAAAGCACATTGGTAAATTACACTGCCACTTTAAGCATTCTCATTCTCTCGTTCCGAGTTATCTGGCTGTCAACTGGTATTATTGTCATTATTGTTACCGTTATTTGTCATTGCCATTAGCATTACTCACTGTCATTGTTTTGTTTGTGCAGTATTTCTGTTGTCTTAGTCCATAGTCTGTGGAGAAGCATTCAAGAAAAATTTCATACTTGTACGTATGACAATAAATTTGAAACTTAAAGTTTGTTTTCAAGAAACTATGGGAAACTGGGCAGCACAGCGAGTAGCGCTACTGTCTCACAGCACCTGAGTAGTGCGAGAGAATGTGGCTTCGATCCCCGCTCAGTCTGTGCGGAGTTTGCATGTTCTTCCCGTGTCTGCATGGGTTTCCTCCCACAGTCCAAGGACATGCTGTTCACGTTCACCCACTAATCCTTCAGGTTCACCCACAGAGTTCATTGGAAGTCACTCTGGAGAAAAGCATCTGCTAAATAAAAAAGAAAATGTAAACTAGTGGCTTGTCTTAAGTATCTCCACTTTATTTTTAACCACTTCTTGAAATGTGCTCTACTGTACTTTGTCATGTAACCAAATTAAAGCAGAACCCCAGTTGTGTTTTACACACGTATGTTTACTGTTAAGTATTAGACCTTTAAAATAAAGAAAAAACCTCTTTTGGCTCCTCTTAGTCACCACGTATGATGTCAGCAAATTGCAGACATCTTTTTATACGTCCTTTGGTTACCATTCCAATGACTAACACACCAAACTTGCCCAATAAAAGCTATCCAAGACAGCTCAGAAACCATAAATTGGATGGATAACTAGGTACAGCGCACACGTTGACTGATAATGTAAATCCAAATACATTATCCGCCAACCTTGAGAAGAACACCAATGTACACATTTCATGCTAAAATTGAATCTCATTTAGCTGATGCACAGTGGACTCAACCATAAAACCTTCAGCTGAGATTAGTTTGCAATCATTCTACAAAGATTTCCTGGCTGTTTGCTAAAGTTAGCACAGCAGATGCATTTCACAGTACAACCATTACTTCTGGAAGCCCTTCTCTATCATTGCAGCAGGGGAATGTCAAAATATTTTCCAATCCTGCACCAAATATCCTCCGAAAACGTCAGGCCCATATGGACTTGAGTCGGCCCTGCCCTTTGGCGACCACGGTCACAGCAGTTGAAGCCGAAGCCATGCATTAGGTTGGTCGCTGTGGCTTCTGACGAGAACGCTAAAGCTCCCTTGTCCCCATTGCCATTTTCACAGCAGCCCTATTAATTAGCCGCTCCCAGTTTCAACTCATGCCAGCCCAAGATGCGATGGGGGCTCCTCCTCCTCCTCCAGGCCTGTGCTGCACATGTTGTGTACAGCTGACAAGGATCCACCAAGGGGGCCCTGCTCTCCACAGCTGAACCACAGGCTACAGAAAGAGAGAAAAGACTGCACTAGGACACCAGCACAGACCTCCCAGAACACACAGGTCCTTCTTATGTTAATCTGAGAACCCTCAAGTGGCTCTCTCAACCTTAACTCATAATGGCCATTCAAGCAGAAATGCACTGATTTTTCCAAAATGTTTTGAGGTTACGAAAATGTTTCCCCACATATATTAGCCAATATGACAGTCTTAAAGAGTAAAGCACACAAATTTTCACAGGTTTTCAGAAAAGCTTTCAATGAAACTTAGTGGGGGAAAAGGTCATGGTAGATTCTATACGCTAACCCTGTGGTCAATAAATTTGACAATTTTCTTTTCATTCTTGAAGCAAGTAAAGCCCATTAAAGCCCTGCAGAGTGGGCTTGGGGGGGGACAAGATGTGCTTCAGCGCAGTGGTATTTCTGACAGAAAAACTATTCTCACCTCCTCATCTTCAGACTTTATTTAAGCTGGTAATCTGATCACAGAACGCCATTCAATCACCATCCCTAGGAGGAGCATGACAGCTGCACTGGACAAGCTCAGGGAAACACCCCAGTGCCATGAATCCTGCGAAATAACTGCCTTATCACGGGTTCTGTCAAGTTCCCCATTAGATGCCCCTGTTCATCAGAACATGAAGCCACTCTAGTCCTGGATTTTCATAACCACAGTAATTGTCAGCACCCCTGACCAGGTCCCTGGCATGGGGGCTAATCACACCTAAAGGATGGCAGATCGAAGAGGGTTTGAAGATATCTCTGTTAAGTGATATTCATTTGGAGGGAACAAAAACAAAAAAGTCATTTTAAAGAAATCTTACCTCTAGGCATTTTGTTATGCATCTTGAGACAACTGCCGACATTCAGCACCATTGGAGCAAAGATGGAAAATAAAATGATAGGTTATTACTGTAAAAGCACAGAAATCCCCACCATATAATTAATACAGTTGTCTGAACTCGGTTCAAAGATAACACTCAGGCTTGGCACAGAGGATCACGAAGGAATGTTTGAGGAGCACATCAATGCAACGTGCAATCACATGTGCTTTTGACCGCAAACAAGTCATCCTGGACTGGCTGCCTTTCAACAGACAGACAATCTCTATATTTTGACCTGTGGGACAAACCGGCATAAGAACGGACCACAAGGCAACAGGGACAGGGAGCGGGCCTTAAGTGCTCGACCATCTCACAATCAAATTAATTGAGATGTGCGGCTGAATTAGACTGTTATGGGTGGAGGGAGTGGGCTTGATTGTCATTCCAAATATGTTTTTCCAACCATTTTAACTTGCACTGGCAATGCACTCCATACTTTTGTGGTTCTGGAGTTATTTCAGAACTGGGGGAACTGGATTGTGGTCAGAGGGAACTGGGATAAATTGAGCTGCGACCCCTGAAGTCCTGAAGTGAACATACGGCAGTCTTTGTTTTAGGGCTAAAGCCTGTAACCAGAGGGTTTCGGCACAATGGCAATGCGGTGGGGCTCTCTTGGCTGTGGTCAATGTTAATATAAAGCTCACACTGGCTGTAGGTGCAGCTTCTTCATGTCCCAGTAAAGCCCCACAGTTCACTGGTGAATGGTATGCCCATCAGGGAGAAGGCATGGTCTGTGTTAAACAAGTGAAGACAAAAGATGTGGAATGACGAGAAGGGTCTCCATGACCCGTAGCTCCCCCACAGATGAGGAAGCGGCACTATCCTACCCATTTGGACAGAAACATCCATCGCACAGTAACAACTGTTCAGACAGTCCAGATGCAGATGTGGAATACTTTGCATTATTCATAAGAATCAAAATGTGTAAGTTGTAAAAAACATATTCCAGGGTCTGTTTGTGTGGAGTTACCTAGGACACAGCTATGCTGTGCAAGTCAGGGTACAAAAGTTGGAAGTGTACTCTTACCCAAGCTGCATCTTCCATTTGTGTAAAGAGTTTTTTTAAAGTGCTGCTGAAGAGGGATCAATGCAGCTAAGATGAACAGCTTACCCATCAGGGATGCAGCATGGAGACTGAACAGGCTATGAAGTGGGAAGGAAGGAGGTGTTAGGGAAGGTATCACAAGAGGTTAGCCCCTGTTCCGTGGTATGATCCCCTACTAAGGGTAAGCACACCCGTAAATTCTGGGGAACCCTGTGACCCAATATAAAGTGTGCCTGAGGCATAAATCTCCTCTCCCCACTAACCCACCTCACCCCTCTTTCACCTCTTAGAGAGACATTCCCATCGATAAACTCAGAAGTATTTGAACAAATGTAAATTTAATACCCTGTGACTCCTTCAAGGCTGAAAAGGGTGGTGGAATAGGCAAGTAGAAAGAACCTTAAAATGCAGTGCCAATGTGAGGGCAGGATGCCCAGAAGAAGATCAGTGGGCTTGCACATTTTTTTTTTTTTGTGCCTTGTGGGAGACAGGTACAAAGTTCTCCTATCCATGAAACCGGGGGGAGGGAAATGCATCCATCAGATAACATCCCTTAATGAATGGATCTTTTATAAAAGGGGCTGAGAGAAGAACAGAATTAAAATAAAGAGGGAAAACACTGAAAACCAAATGTAAACCTGGTTATTCTCACTGTGAAAACCATGACCATAAGCAGTGTTACTCCACCCTCTGCCCACAGAAATGGTTCCACTGACAAAATAAGTGCTTGTGCACTTTGTACACAGGCACGTGTAAACAAGGGCACCTACTGCACAACACCAGTCTATACTATTCATTAAAACAGAGAAAGTCGTCTCCCTAACTCAATAGCATGTCAGGAGTAACATCATACCTTCAATGCAACTCCATACTGTACCTTCTGTAAAATAGGTAACATCATCAAGCAAAGGAAATTTCACAGTGCTGCAGCAATACATTTGTAAGCTGAGGCAGCTGGTAGCATAATGGTTAGAGTTCCTGCCTTTGGACCCAAAGGTCACAGGTTGAAACCCCACCTGAAGCAGTGGCACCCTTGAGCAAGGTACTAGTCCTAAATTACTCCAGAAAGTTACCTAGCTGTAAAAACAGGTAAACAGTTGCAAGAAGCTCAACATTGTAAGGGGCTTTGCAGAAAAACTAAATGAATAAATGTAGATGCTGAACAGAATACTGACAGTAGACACTGGAACACCTTTCCTCTCGCTTCACTGCAGCGAATCACAGGCCAAACCCGCTCAGTTACTCCTGAACACCTTCAGCCGCTCTGCTAGAACCCATCAGAAATAGCAAACTCTGTTGGGCTCAGGTCCAACCTTTTGTAAAGCAGCTTTAACAGCACACAAGCGGGCCAGAATTTGACCCACATCCGGAACTTATAAACTTATAAAGTAGCACTGAATAGGACAAAAATGACATAGACAGCATACCAGTTCCAAAGCAACTGTTAAGACTCCAACTAATAGAAATCAACTATCCATGCTCAGGCATGAGATAGCAGATGTATAAAATGGATTTGCTGGCCCACACACTCTACACGTCATAGTCTAAGAGCAAAGCAGGACCAGGATACACAGGCATTCATGTGCACACGCATACCCGAACGAACAACTAAGCAGCTGACCTTGGACTGAGAGTGAACAAGAGAATAATAAAAATAATAGTCCACTGGAGACAATAGCTGCCATTGGGTTTTAGGGTATAATGTGGCAGTATTCTTCCAGCAACATCCATTAATCAACTGTAACATTCCATCACTGGGGTGGCCCAAAATACCCTGCTCTGTTGAAGTTAAAAAGAGTCTTTTGTTTTGTTAAACTGGTTGCAAAACATATGCTGGAGACATGTAAAATTAATGAGATCACTGTTGTTCACAGATAGAGGAAGAAGGTTTAAAGATAAAAATACACTCTTCCTTTTTAGAGACATCCATAACAGTCTAATTTGAAAATCTTATTGTCATAAAAAAAATTCTCAAAGAATCCAAGTACACTGAGCATTTCAATTACAAAGTATGATGCTTTGCCAATTTCACACACACACACACACACACACACACACACACACATTTTCAGAACCGCTTGTCCCATACGGGGTCACGGGGAACCGGAGCCTACCCGGCAACACAGGGCGTAAGGCCAGAGGGGGAGGGGACACACCCAGGACGGGACGCCAGTCCGTCGCAAGGCACCCCAAGCGGGACTCGAACCCCAGACCCACAGGAGAGCAGGACTGCGGTCCAACCCACTGCGCCACCACACCCCTTTGCCAATTTCAGTCCTAATCAAATACCACATTAAGACCACTGTGCTATAAAATCTGTGCACCAAAAAGCTGATGCATAAACATAACTAAATGTTGAAATTTCTAAAATTAAAATGGACTTGCTGAAAAAAGGCAATGTAATTTAACTTTCTTTCAAGTTGTTGTGACTTTCCAGGTTATGCAGCAAAGTGTGGTAACAGGGTTAGCAGAGCACTGTGTTGGGATCTCACATGACCGCTGGAAACAGGACTGGAGCACATTCTCCAATAAGGAGAACTTGTGCTTCTTCTAGAAGCCACTATTGTATGTGGACTAAAAACATGTCAGCATGTTTACTATGCAAGAACACGTAAAATAAAGCTCATATTCTTTGTCGCTTAGTCAAATGAAACTGACAGTCATACAGTTTTAACCCCCTTCCTGTCTTCGCATGGGTGAATGAACAGCTTTTAAAACTGGTTGACTAATGTGTCCTTCCACTGCAGCAACTTAAGAGACAGAGCCCAAGGTCCCCAAGGCATATCTGCCTCTTTATCTGGAAGACGCATCTTCTGAAACTTGGCTGCGAGGACTTCAGACATTGTTACAGTTAAGCAGCCTTTTTGCTAACTGTTGGATATGGCTGTGCCATAAGGAAAGCAAAACAAGACTTCAGCTTCTTCAGGAAGTATCAGCTGCAGGTTGGTCCATTGGAGAATAAAGTCCTATTTGATAAGCTTTTTCCACTGCCCTCTTCAACTTCCTTAATGATCTGGTGGTAGCAATTAGGAAACACAAACAAGGCTTCTTCACTCATTTAAGGGAGAGGGAGGGAAAAAAGAAAAAAAAAAAAAAGGGAAAAGAAACCCATCTATCACATGTCTTGTTTTGTGCACCACACAACAGCAGCACTTTGCAACGATAAAGAAACTTGACCCACAAATATTAATGCTACCCATGATGTATCACAACTAACAGGACAAACCCATAGTAGACTTCAGAAATTGAAGATGTATTCTTAGGGCTTCCTACTAACTTAATTTGCAGAAACATGAGAGTGGCAGACTTTCAGAGTACAATTAACTGAAAAGTCAACGACATTAGTTTAAGAAATCAAACGATTAACTTGTCGTTCGATTTGTATGCGTGTGACTCATTTTATTTCAGGAAAAGCCATTCTGTCCAATTTATCTGTATGGGCAAATCGTACTGACCAGCTGTGAGGCCTTTTCCTCAGCTACCCAGCAGGATGCCTGAAAATGGCGTGTGAACGTTTCTGTCTCATCCAGCTCAATGGGAGAGATGAACAATGGCTCCTGCCAGGCGGGTACCCGGAACAATTCTTCTTTCCTTGCACCGACTTTCTCTCTCCCCCCCCCAAAGCCCTACTCAACCATACGCTCCCTCAGTCTCACTTTGGCAAAAGCAACAAACAAACTAAATAAAATGAGGTGACAGAAACAGAAAAAGAAATACCACACATTTTTTGAGCGTTCTCAGGACCTGCCTGACCTCACTATTGGCAGAATTGTCAAAAGGTGGTTGAATCTCCTGGGTTTTCATTCTTTATGAGTGTGAAACACATGCTGTGTTTTCACAAGCAGTAGTGTTGATGAGAATCAACCCCAGAGAGTATAATGTTGAGGGATGAGCGGAATGATTGCTTCGAGGACAATCGGATTTTAGCTTACGAGCATGCGGCTTCAAAATTATTTTTCAAAGCAAAGTATCTAGCTGTTTAAGCTTTATCAGCTTACCCACAACCATTCTCAGGAAAAGATGAAAATGCAGCCAATCTGCTTATGTGACTCATGACCATGGCAGACAAATTCCATTAGACAAAACTCTGCGCACAGTAGTTAAAATTATCTTACACATAATTACTTTGGTCTAACAGTAATGCACCTAATCCATGCATTTACCCAGGATACTGTTTTCATTATAATGCACAATGTACCATGTTTTACATGGCAGAACTGTGTCTTTGACCATAGTTTCTTACAGGGAAACCGAGCATTCAAGAATGTACCTATACAATGAGAAGCCCAACAAAAACACCGAAGTTCCCACAGTATTTCACCTGTCAAACCCTTACACAAACATCACCAGAGTCCATGCTGGACCTGGGGTTTACCTCCTGCTATGCCAGGGCCAATAGAGACATTGTTACCTTACTTTATAAAGACACAGTATATCTTTTCTCCTTCCCCATCACTCGGTGCACTGCTCTCTGAGAAACCAAATGTTCTTAATTATCCCGTGAAGAGCTCAGGGCAGGTCTAACAAGAGAAGAGGGCTAATATGCGAACTAGTGTGACTCTAAAGTGCACAAACAGAAGCTATATATGCTTTGGACATCATACATTTCAGTGAGTGCAGTGGGGGAATGAGCACAATTTCTGAAATTGGATCATGTGCAGATTTCAAACTCCAAAGACACATACATTGATGTATTGGAGACAGTTTCACAGCTGGACCAGACCATGACTAAAGCATATACTCAGACATGCAGTAATTGATGAAAGTGCTCACAAAAGTGTAGTTACATTCATATTAAATGGAAAAGCTAGAAGACATTAATTCATACAAACATTAAGAAAAAAGGCTATTAAAAAGTTTAACTGGTTTAGACCCTATAGCACTGTGACTGTTAGGACAGTTAGCGCTGTCCTAATAGCTGCGGCCATGGAGGTGGAAGAGCAAGAGTCCACAAAATCCTGCTGTCCCATAAAGTGTGCTTTGTTTTAGAGAAAAAAAATATTTGTTCATTGGTAATACATGACTGAATCCCTATTATGTGGTCAAATCCAAACAAACATATAGGAAATAAGAGTTTTTATATATTTAAAAAACACCTCACCCTAGCATTGACAAGAATTAAAAGCTGATACCAAGGAACTGCTTACACATAACCAATACTATAATTTACCTTGTATGTTGTTTGAATGGTGTGCATTATAAATAACCTGTTTTAAGACTGCTTATTCTCCATCTATAATTCTGAAAAGCAGCGAAAACAAAGTCGCACTTACCAATGCAATGCAACTTGTATTATATTTGCAAAAAGTAGCTATCAGGAACCATTCCTCTCTAATCCCTTAAATTAGAAAAACCCACAAAACAATAAATTTAATCAGTATGCATTTTTGTTTTTTTTTTTTTTAAAATCATTCACTTTTTACTAGGGTGACCCCAGTATAGTCTGTTCAAAACTGTTTATACCTCAATATGAAATTAGGATTAAAGTCCTGAATTCAGGAATCTATATTTTCTTGTCTTGATAAAATTGTATGATTCTGCAAAGGGAAGATTTGACAGATCACTTGCCGAAAGACTGCATATCTACACGTTCACATACCAACAGAAATGTGGCTCAAAGTTGAGAACGCTAGAAGCAACTTCAGAAATTAAATTCATTCATCAAGTCAGCCTCATGTCAAGGGGTAAACAGATTGGTATTAAGACTGTTCCCATTGCCAATTTATCACTCACAAAAAAAAAAAAAGTTTGCCAAGTATGTCAAGGAGAGCAGCAGACACATTCCCTAAAAAGCTCTCACATTGATGCCTTAAAACAAGGCATTGTCAAAACAAATTAGAATGAAGCTGTCCTATAGTGACACATTCTACTGAGTCTTGAACAAAACTAATGACAGTCTAATGGCTCATCTTTTAAACGCAATCTGGAAGACGACAGATTTTACACCCTTCAAATACTGGAAAAAACTTTCGCATAACAAATCCCTTCCATTTGTTTCACAGAAAGTCAAAAAGACTGGCTTGAAAGTCCCCGCAAAACCTTAAAGACCTGCTATTTTCGCTCCAAGAACTTACCATAATGTCACCTTCATTCATTTACGACAGTACAACAAAACTGCAGGAATTATTTTCAGCTGCTCACAAATGCATGCTTACAAATTGTCTTCAGTTATTTAAATGACAATATAATTCAACTTACAAAAGCGGTTTGTTGGCTAAAACTTAAAGTACAAAAATCAGACAATTCTTGTACCAAAAGAATTCTAAAAAGAGGACAAAACACAAACTTTTGTACTTGTCATCTTTAGTAGAGTACCGAACACAGCAGCAGCTCCATGGCTCCGACTCATTCGGCATTTAAAAATATTTAACACTCCAACATTAAAGGTGTGAGGTTTTGGGCTTCTGACACAGACAGCTGCTCACATGCCACATCAGGAAAAACCCTTGTTTAATAGAGCCAACACCAAAAATAATTGCAGGGTTAAGAACTTGGGGGGGGAGAAAAAGGAAAAAAAAAAAAAAAAAAAAAAAAAAAAAAAAATATGAATGAATGAAAACAGCACTGTGCAGAGCATGATTAAATTTATTTTAATGACAAGGTTATTAAAACACAGACTGAGCAAATAAAATTTCACTATAAAAGAAGCCATCACATATTGTGGCTATTTTAATGGGATACACAAAACTACAAAGTCATTCACGTTTTCTTCAAAACAGACACACAGATTTTATTTAATGCAAGTGTATAATTCATTAAATGACTGCGTTGCTTCTTTCCATGCTCGCAACCGTGCTTGTTCAGAGCGACACGGAGCGTCTACGTTCTCCGTTGTCCGTATTCCCGTTCCTCTCGTCTGCCTCGGACCCGATGGACACCATCTTAGGAACCTGCCTTTTGGAAGAGGCAGGAGAGGCGCCGCTGCCACGGGCTTCGGAACACGAGGCTCGCCACATGCCAGTACGAGCAGCCCCGGACAGAACAAGGCGCGCTTTTGTTGACGGCGCGAGCGCTCGTGCTCTCACGGGGCATTTCGGAAGCGTGCTGACGAATATTGCTTGCTTTGATTAAAGGCGGCTGAGAAGACTTCCCCTTCTGACGAGGAAGTGCTTCACGGGCACAAGGAAGACGTGGACCTTAAAGATAAAAGCCGCCGCTTCTCTGTCATTCTGCTCAGAAAGGGGGAAAGAAGTGGGACATTGAGACCGATTTACTGACAAGGGCAGCGGAGACTCTAGTACTCATGTCCAACAGGCAATAGACCTGAGCTTGGTGCTTCTTTAAAAAATCATCTTGCTTTTAAAGTAAACATGGAATGATTAATTCAATCTCAGTCTTACTTTATTAGTCCGCACTTTGAGAAACAACCACCGCTAATAAAATTAAACCATAGCCGTAAAAGAATCCAGCTTTCACATACTTCTATTTACCAGACACCTTGGTCCAAGGCCTTTTAAGTATTTTGACAGCAGGAGTGGGATTTGAACCAAGAACCCCCAAGCTCCCTGAAGACCAGTTTACAATTTCACAAATAATTCTGTTATAAAAGACATGCATGTTAAGCAGCATCCCACACACCAAAAATTCGCATCCAGTTACCCCATGCACCATTCTCGATAGCGTGTGTAACGTATCGAAACGCGCATCCCAGTGAATTGCTCAAATGGCCATTGAAAATAGTCCCATTTGTTGTTTATTTTAGGAAAACATTTCTCTTTGGTTGAAAGCCACCTATCCAAAATTCATCCCTTTTCCCCCCTTTGGCTGCTCAGCTGCGCATCAGCAGCTTCAAAAGACCTGACAGTGCTGGTGGCAGAGCTCTCAAAGCACATCTGCTGATCACAGAAAAGATAGTGATATTAATAATTTAAATTTAGAAATTGAAAAAGAAAAGACAAACTTGTGATGTGCAGTATGCAAACTGGAGATGGGAATTTAGATTTTAGCCAAAGGCTCCATTCATTTATTAATTTCTTTACCCGTTAATATAGCACGAATCAGTTCGAAAAAGGTCAATACCTGATAAATTGCAAATCTAAGTTCACAAGTCTATAAGGGTCAGTCTCACGAGCTTGAAACCAATCTAGATGAGGAACTTGTCTGTTACGGTAATGAGGAGTACTTAGCATTTTTCCCCTTGCAATTGTGGCAACCATGAATAAAAATTCTGCCATCATCTTAGGCCCCAAAAAACCATTTAGTACGATTATCATGAAGATCTTGTCACAGCAATGCTGACTCATGGTGTTACAGGATTTAGACAAAATCACATTTTTTCATTTATGAAAACAAACTCGTCTACTTTTCATTTTCAATCATAACTTCAAGATGTGTCATGGAAGATGTCACCATTTAAGCCTTGTCTGCAACTATGACAAGCAGTAATAAAAAACGTGTCAAGACACCATAATCACACTTAAAATATTTGTGTATTATTTTTTTCCCAGTTACACATTGAACAGGATTTTAGTTTACTATAAAAAATTAAGGCTTTTGATATTTTAAATAACACATTACCATAATAAGATCTTAAATGTAGTGTGCATTTTAAAATCATTTTAGTCTCTAGAAATACAAAAGATAATTCTTTTTTCAAAATGATGAAGACTGAAGGGTCATAGTGATTAAGGAAGACATTTTGTCTGATGTTTCCTACTTGGAAATATGTGGAGGACACTGAAGTACACAAAGTCAGCAGAAGCAGGTCACTGCAATGTAGTGCACAGCAATTCAGCATGATGCCCTTGCTCAGCATTTAGCCAGCACGGTACTACACAACAGGGATATGACAGATGAGATGTATGGAATGCTGGCATTTTGCTCCAACTGCCTCATCAGCATCATCCTTCTGCTGATGACAAATCCCAAAAATTGCAGAATTAAAATGTAAATTTTTATACAAATTTACAAAAAAAACCAGATACAGCTGTAGCTATATTTGAGTGTAACAGGTATACTCCAGGTTAAAATATACCCCCTTTGTTTAAACTAGGAAAAGAACGTGGAGAATTTTCCATTTTTGCCATAATGTAGTCTAGCTGGAGAGTTAGCTATGATTCAAGTAGCCAGCATACCAGTAGAACTGGACCCCCACAGAAAGCCCCAGAACCATGGTAGCATTTCAGGGGCATCACCTGACTTCCGTGGTGTCAACTGCTTGCCTCCCCTGCCCCGTGACACCAATGAGCCAGTCAGTATGTTTGCTGTAAAAAGCTTGTAGGGAATACTGTTTTGTCATCACTTTAGGACATGCATCAAGGAAAAAGACTTTGAAAAGACAGATTTCTGTGGAAATCTATTCAGAGAATTGGAGCACTAATAAGAACTGCATGAAAAACAACCTTCAGAACACGAACACACACACACACACACACACACACACACGTCTGAAACCGCTTGTTGGGAGCAGGGTCTCATTGAGCCAGAGCATAACCCAGCAACACGGGGTACAAGACTGGAGGGGGAAGGACACACTCAGGACAGGACGCCAGTCAGTTGCAAGGCACCCCAAGCGGGACTTGAACCCCAGACACAGCAGAGAGCAGGCCCTGGACAAACCCACTGTGCCACTGCACCCCCCCACTTCAGAGCAGACTTGATGTATAATTCAATAAATGATAACTAAGTCAAGGGAACATGATGCATTTAATACTCTCAAAATCAGCACACAGAATTTTAAAAGAAATGCTTTAAACTGTAGTCTATATTTTCAGTCAACAACATTAACAATTCCCATAATGAATCATCTTAAGTGGGCCCTGATCCCCATGTGGAGATCAATTGTGGTCTTCAGAGCTCCATTTGAAGCAGATTAAAGATTTTCAGAAACCAGTTAATAAAAAGGGTGTTTGTGTCTTGGTCCAGATTGTCCTGTCCTTTATGTTGACACTAGTTTGATTAATTAGGTAGGCACTGCACTACTGAGATACAAAGAGTCCATACTTCCATCTCATTACAGTTGGCCCCTGTCTCAGCATGAAGCCTGAAAGGCCCAATTTGTTTGCTGCTGGGTGACACTACGATAGGGAGGTGGGGTTAAAACTCATCTGACAAAGCGCAAGACCCAAAGTTAGATGGCCTGGCCCTAGAACTTCAGCTACAGACCTGCAACTCTGTAGAACCGTCCTGACAGTAAACTTAATATGCAGAGTCCTTAATCTGCCATGACAGCTGTGTAAGGAGCTCAAACCTCTCATTTTTTCATTCCAGTCTTCAAAGGAACCCTTTACCCACATTGGGCTGGAATCGTATCAAAATGCAAACCCTTGGCTATTTGCTAATTACAAAGCAAAACCATTACCAGCTCTCCTACAAGCCCTACATGTTTGTTATAAATGGAATTTTCTTATGGTTTTGTATTTTTAAAGAATGTGGACAGCTGTCAATTCCAATTATATCACAAAGGCAAAGGTTCAACAACATTCATACAACCAAGTAGACTTCAACAAGTGTGCATGTAGTTCATAAGCCCAAACAGGCTAAGGAATAGATTTACCAGCATTATCGTCATTTGGAATTTCTCAACTGATTCCAGAAATGCTGACTATAATTTGACATCCTCACAAGTAATGATATAAAACTTGTATTTAATCATTTAGCTGACACTTTTCTCCAAAAGGAGCTTACAATGTTAAGCTACCTACAATATTTACCCCTTTGTAGAGCTGGGCAATTTTACTGGAGAAATTTAGGGTAAGTACCTTGCTCAAAGTACCTTGTTCAAATGCTGTTGCATTTGAACCCACACTACCAGCTCTATCACTAAACCCTTTTGCTTATGTGGAAGAGTGGAATCTACCTGAATTACAACAAGATGCAAAACATACAAATGAGAACTTGGGTCAGTAAGTGAGCAGTGGAACTGCCAGAAAGTAATTGAAACTTAAAATGAGTACATTAATGGCAGCCACTCCTGGGCTAAAGTAGCAAAGCCAGAAACCCCGGAGGCAGTTTCACACTTGGCCAAGCAGTTTCCTGGGGTTTGCATTAGTTAAGGTCCCCATTGATTTGTCAGCACTGATGAGTGAGCTCAGTCTTCCCACAATCCCCTGCAGCAGGAAGATTCTCCCACAATGCTCAGCAGGGGGGGGAGACTGAACAAAAGGGCTTTGCCAAACTGCACTGCAGTTAATGTGTAAAGTTGTGGAGTGTTTTTACTCCACATTTCCCCCTACCTTAAGTACTCTGAAAAAGAAGAGGGGGAGAAAAAAAAAAAAAAATTCAGGAAACAAACAGGTTGCAGGGCTGCAAACAGGAGGGATTTTCAACCATTTGTTTTCTTTGCAAGACTCAAGAGTATTGACACGAAGAACACTGTAGAAGTAGCACATTAAGATCTAAGCTCTTACACACCATGTAGAGTGCATGGTCTCAAACAGTAAAAACCATGTTCTTTAGCAAAAATTTAGAAAAAAATGCATCTTAAAAGGCTTTGCTTCTAAAGGCCGCATGTAATTTTCAGAGGTTATTTGTTGTCCTGACATGTTCCCGTCCCTGATGCATGTCAGGCTGTGACCACTAGAAACACCAGCACGAAAAAACAAATGACAGGTTGCTTACTTGGCAAGCAGTCTCACAGGAGGAATTACATGTATTCATTTACATTGACATGTGTCTTTCAGGGAGGAACTGATGCTGCCAATTTAAAAAAAACCCACACACACACACACACACACACACACACCAGTATGGCAGGGGGATGGGCAATGCATTGACATATATAACCAGTATGACACTCCATGAAAGTACTGTCCATTGGTCTTCTGATGTTCTTATGGTTATGAAAAGGTTTTGTGAGAGAGGTCTTTATCCAGAAAAGACACTGAAATGAGCACAATGCTACATCAGAGCTTCTTAACATGAAGTCCATGAACACCTTAAGTCTGTGACTGGGCATCAATAGGTGAAGTGCAGACTTGCTTTAAAAAAAAAAAAAAAAACCCTTATGTTAAAATATATTACTTTTCTCTTACATTCTATGAAAATTCAGTGTGTGGGGGTCAAATTTCAGTGCAATAACTTGTGTGGAAAAAGACATTGCACATTTATCCATCAACATTTTCAAGGCAGAAGTTGAGCTTTCATTAGAACCTAAAAAGGGGGTCTGTGGCCAAACAATAGTTAGGAACCTGAGTAATTAAAAATAGTTTTGGTATTTAGTGGGTGGGTTTGGGGTTCGAGTCCTGCTTTGGGTGCCTTGCAGCAGACTGGCACCCCCTCCTGAATCCAAAGGCAGTAGCTCTAATCACTACGTTACCAGCTGTTCCCCATATTTAATTGAATATTGAATTTTTTTTTTTTCCCCAGCTCATGCTTGATACTTGTGGATCTACTCATCTTCTCTCTGTGCTGCTGTTTTTATTTCTATGATGCTGTGACCCAGTGCTGCTAACAATTAAAAAAAATAATAGAACTGACATGGGGGAACGCAGTGGTGCAGCAGGCTTGGCCAGGGACTTCTCTGTGGTGGGTCTGGGGTTTATGTCCTGCTTGGGCCTCCTTGTGGTGGACTGGCATTCCATCCTACATGGGTCTCCTCCCCCTCCAGCCTTGCGCCCTGTATTGCCGGGTTAGGCTCTGGTTTGCCGCAACCCTGCTCGGGACAAGCCGTTGTAGACGTTGTGTGTGGTACGCAGTGTTGATACATTTTGTATTTTAAGGAGAAAGACATTAACAGATCTTGAGATTTTCAAACATCTGACTTCCTGGTTCAGATAAAGCACATTGTGATGTTACAGCGGCAAGACAATGCTGTAACAGTCATTTAATAAATATCTAAGCAGGGCCACAACACTGCATAGGAATGTATATTCAGCAGCCCTTTCTCAGAGTCACCCTATCACATGCTGATGTCAAATGTTCATTGTGGCATACTTTACCATGTACAATACAAGAGCAAAGGTGTAAACTGTAGCCAGGTAATGCATTGAGCAGTAAAGAATTTTTTTTTTTTTTTTTTTTTTTTTTTTTTTTTTTTAAAAAGAGCAGCCATTGCATGGGGTATACTTTCAGCTTGGAGGTTAAATAAATAAAAAAAAAAAAAAAAAAAAAAAAACAACACTTTAAAAGAACCTTTTAAAAAGCATGGATATCTTAACCAAGATGAGAACATCTTGGGTCATGCGGATCTTCAAAATGAAATGCTGAAGTCAAATGTTCATCGTGGCATACTTTACCACTTCAAAATAAAATCTTTAAACTGGTTACTGCATGTTCTTCTCTGCACTCCTACCATGAGGTGGCACTTGCACCAAACAATCATACTTTAAGGATTAATTAATTGGAAGATTAGGAAATATCTATCCAATGAGATAAATGCTAAATACAAATCCTACCTGAATCCTGTGTTTAGCATTGTCACTTTTGAGCTAAGCTGAGCTTGGCGGATGAACACACCACCAGATTCACACATTAGGCATTTATCCCCAGCAGATTAAGAAAACTAGGCTTACTTTAAGTAGCTAAAGAGACTGGGGAAGACATTTTATCATTTTCCACAGCTGAGACCTGGCAGCTTTCCATTACAACTCCCCTTCATAGTAACATCGGAACACAACACCAACTGTACTGTTCTGCAACAGTGAGAGCCCCCCCCCCCCCCCCCCCCAAAAAAAAAAAAAAAAAAAAAAAAAAAAAAAAAAAAAAAAAGTCTAGACATAGTGCAGCTCCACACTTTAATGTCTGGACTTATCCCGAGGAGTTTAGCAGTACCTATTTCTGCTTCATTCGGTCTTCAAGTTACAGACCACTAGATTGTTATAGCAGAGCTGGGCGGCAGCAGCAGGACCATTAACTATAAAAAAAGGTAGCCTTTGATGTGATCTTTTCAATGCCACTTTCTGAAAAATCATCAAGCACAGTCCTGTCTTCATTCTTTCCACAAGTATTTTCCCCATTTCCATCTTCATGTGAGAACCAACCGAATTGTTCACAATCCAGGACCATGATACAATTTTTTCTAGAGAGGCTATCGCATAAAGCCCCGATTTATGCGGAATGACAAACTTGTGTCATTTCCTCCCCCCCCCCCCCCCCCAAGTCCCAGCCTAGCAGAGAACTACCTACAGCAGGCATTAGAAAGGGTAGCATTAAGTAGAGAGCCATTTTAAATATAAAAAACAGGTCATCTGCTGAATATGCAACAGATTTCCCTGTGTTACGTAACGTAAACGTCCTCTGCGCGCACCCAAACTTACCAGTTGAAAGTTTTACTTTGGCACACTGAACTATCACGATTTTCCTCCCAATTCCACTTGTGTTACGATTAAGATCTTTCAGTTGATGCTTCTGTGATTAATATTTCTGGATGTTCAGTAAAACGTTCTGAATAACATCCTCCCCCCCAAACAGGACAAGTCAGAGAGGCAGTCACAGCTCGCAGAACAGAACACAGCATGAAAACGAGCAGCTCGGCCTCCTCAAAAAAAAAAAAATTTTAAACATAAAACAATGAATTGAAATATTTTCGTAGAGCATAAAAGAAAATCCTTAAATTTTCCTCTAACACCGATAATGACATATTATAAATCAGCATTTTGATCTTATGGGTTTTATTTACAGCGCAAGGTGAACTGCCATCTGCACACAGGGAGAAAGCGTCCTTAGTTTGACTATGAAGTTGCTTTCATAACATTTCTTAAACAAGGTCGAGTTGCTCGCATATTCATATTAATGAGCACCTGTTCTAGACAAGTGATGTTTCAGCACAAATGTGGGGGGGAGAGGGAGGAAAAAAGAAAAAAAAAAAAAAAAAAAAAAAATTCACAGGCCTAGCATCCAAAATTTTAACCTGTATTACTTGAATGGACTTTCTCCAACATACTTTGACTTATGATCACCAAGTTCTTTTCCTCAAAAGAATGACTTGGCCACACGAATCTGGTGAATAACCAAACATACACCATTCTTACAGCTGTAACTGACAAGCAACATTTCCCCTTATGCATTCCCAAACAAATGATAGGCTGAGCTTTAGTCTTTTTCAAATAACAAAAAACACAGGCATAAGTACTTGTTGGTCAGCAGCCCAAGTCTACACTCCTACCCCCCATGGCAACGCTCTCCCTGCATGTTGAAGCCCATAAAAACAACAAAGGGCTTATGCTCCATGATCAGGGTCTCGGACCTTATAGAAGGGCTCGGTTCCTTTCAGAGAGAAATGGAGGTCACTGCTGGAGAGCAACCAATCAGCCAGCGATGGCTCTAGAAGCACAGCCATGATCGATAGGCCTGCCAACACCATTAAATCTCGATGGACAGCACAGACTTGTCTCTAGACAGAGGAGAAGTGGGAATGAAGTTCTGTCCTTGTTTACAGTGGAACAAAAGACCGTGCAGGGGTCTCCTGCAGGCCACGTTCAAACAGAAGGCCAGCCTTGAGGGTCTTTGTGAGGGTCTGCCTCTATGGACTGGAGATGGCTGACAGGGCAGTATTTAAAAAACAGGAAATCAAGAGAATGCCTCAGGAGACATGGGCCTTTGAAAGGCAGGCAGACAATGTGTTCAGGGCACTATGTATTCAAAAGGACTCTCCACGCATGGGTTCCTCCCAGCTGTCGCTGCTCAGGCAAAAAGTGTGCAGACCTGGGTGGGATAAAGGTGCTTAAATCAGAATTATACAGCACCGTCCCCCAGCTGGACGTATAGGCCGCACTCTCCAGAGACTCAGATGTCAGGAGGGCCAAAGGCTCTCCGTCACCTCCAGAGACATGGACCCAAAAGCCAATGGCCGGATATTATTATAATTGGATCGAGCAGCGCTCGACCTGACAGCAAGAGCCTTTGTTTCAGCCATTCAGAGGGAAAGGCAGAAAAATCAAACAGGACTCTTCCACTGCGATCAAAAGGGAAACTAAAACTGCATCAGATTTGCAAGAAGACTGCAAATATTTGGGGGGGGGGGGGGGGGGTCAGGACTCCTGGGCTTAGGATAGTGTGTTACTAGCAGTATGATTGCATTAGGAGAACAAAAGCATGGGGTTGTCTAATTTACAGTCAGCTTGACCTGTAGCTGACCCCTCACCCCATATTTCACTGACCTCGAAATAATACACACTCAAACACTCCTTGATCTCAAATAAGAAAAAAGAAAAAAAAAAAAAAAAAGCAAGGAATAGGAAACAAACAGAAGGAAGAAAAAAAAAAAAGTGGCATGGTCATCACATTATAGCCAATTATCTTACATGTGTCAAAGTTCAAAGCAAGACCGTGTACTTGTACATGCCATTCCCCATTTCGCAGAAACACAGAGGTGGTGTTTTGTAGAACAGACCGACACATCTAAAGAGCATAAGCAGAGGCATCTCCACTTAACGAAAAGCAGGAAGCCTCCAGCAGCAAGATTCTCAACTACACAGTTCCATCCAAACATAAACTAATAACCTACTCCCAACTTCAGAAGATGAGAAATCCATCGTGTTCTGAAGTCCCGTTACTCTGCTCCTTGCTTCCACTGTGGGCCCCCCGAGATCAGTAAAGCCAGATAAGTGGGTAGCGTAATGCTTGCCGGGTCGCTCTTTATTACAACACAGTCGCTGGTCTGTGCCTGCCTTCCTAGCCCATCAAGGTCAATGTGCTGCACTGAATACAATCGGGATTGCTTTTGGCAGACTTCCAGAACATTCTCAACGCAGCACCCTGGTCCAGCCACAGAAACCTTCAAATCCAGCATACAGATAATACTAATTCATTCAATATCAACACAGTGTTGCTTTTCCTGTTTGGGAAGCGGGCAAAAAGGCAAAAAAAAAAAAAAAAGGGGGGGGGGGGGGGGCAAAAGAGTGGTGCGACGAAAGCTAGTGTGTCCGCATGTGTATTCTGGGTGTCAAATGACAGGCTATTTCAAGAGTGGCACAGCATGTGAGGAGTATAAAAGATGAAAAAAACTTAAACATACAGAGAAATGTGTAAACACTGCTTTGATTTCCTAAAAATAATGATTTGGATGTGAGATCTGTAACAAATACTCAAGTTTAGTTTTAAAAGCAAAAATTAGGCACCAAGATTAGCAAAGAACCACACTTTCAATAACTCATCTGCCAAAATTCTCATTCTGAAAAGGTGTCAGAAAGCACAGGGGTATGGAGTTTATTTCTAGAAAAGAAATGAAGGCATTTGACCTTTAAGGGGAAAAAAAAAGGGGGGGGGGGGACAGGTGATGTCTTATCACCTGTTGCTGAAAGACTTCTAAAAAGTCCACATTCTGCAATAATGCTGTGCAGCTACCAACAAGGAACAGCAAACACAGAGGTCTGGTCATAGAGGCTAGCAAGTGTCCGACCACAGGCACACTGAAATCCTCTGCAGCAGCATCTATTTTAAGACTCTTGCCAACTCTTAAATGGAAGGTGGTGACGGAGCATCTTTAAAAGCACTTGAACATCACATATGGCACCAGAGATTACCACATGTAGTGTATAACCTGGTACAACCCAGTAATACCTGCAGCAACAAACTCTGAAAACTCTGTAGAGAGTCTTCAAAAGGCACCCCTCAGAGAGAGAAGGGGGGGGGAAACGCTGTATTTTTTTTTCCCCTGGTAACACTGACACCATGGGAGGTGAATTATTCTGCACTGGCCTTAAAGCACATGCATACACATGTGCGTGCATACATACATGAATAAATGAAAACGCAAACATACATGCATGGTTCTTCAGATTCGCTGCATGGAGCCACAAAGTCCTTACTGAGAAGGCTGCTACCACCAAAGCAGGAAGTCTGTACGATTCAAGAAAACTAAATCTATTTGAAGGGTGACAGCAGAACAGAGGATGGGGTAATAAGCTGCCCTTACCCCCCATTTTTCTGACCACAGCTGTACTTTGCCAGCTGCCATATTGGCTCAGTGGTGGGACCAAAGGGGGGAGAAGTCACCTCTCTCATCGGGTGTTGAGCGGGGAGCTTTGTGGAGATGAGGTGCCAGGAATAGCTAGAGGAAGACAGCACAACAGCTGAACCTGAGGGGGGGGACTGCTCACATTCCTGCTGTGATGCAAGGATAAACACCTGCATTCCAGACAATCCCTGCAGTGTGTGTGAGATGCACTCACAGGGATGTTTCAAATCAGTATTAAAGACTTTTTTCCTTCCCAACTGCAGCTACAAATGAACACACTGCTGCCCCTGGGACCATGTATCCTATACAGCTTTCGCTCAGCTCAGGGCTGGGAAGAACATTTCCCCCCCCCCCCCCCCACATGAATAATAAGAAGCTGAAGCAAACATTTAAAAAAAAAAAAAAAAAAAAAAAAGTCTCTAATCTTCTGTCAGGCAAAGATGATATGCAAACTTCAATGCAATTAGATGAATAAAAGGAATTCAAATTTGCAAAAATCAAACACACTGGAGGTATTCTACAAGTAGGGTGATATTTCATTTTAAATCCACATATGCTAAACACATTCAGCACTTGAAAAAAAGCAAAACAATTATTTTGCATTACTTGTAATGCAGCTAAACCCTATGCAAGTTTAAAAGACAGTGCACATTGTTGCAGAAAGACGGAGAACACACAGCAATGGAATACAATGAATCACTAATATATAAGCAAAGGAATCCGTGCCAAACTGATATCAAATCACACTGGTAACCCTTGGCATGAGGATGAAAATAAAGGCAGATACAGACTTCTGTGCTGCCAGCGTCAGCAAGCAGGGGCACAAAGCCAAAGACATATCCGACTGCTGGCCGTGGGCGCCAGGCGCCAGCGGGGCGGCTTTTATTGTGGCTGTTCGTGTCCCAAGTGCTCTGAGCCACGACACCTGTCAGGGCTCTACCACAGGGCAGCAGGGCAACAGGCCAAATACTCAGTGACGTCTCCATGGCGCACCCATCGCATTCCCAATCTGTGGAGAGAAAAGGGCTATTGGCTGTCTTCTCCCCTGCCCGCTTGCTGCAGGAGGTAACCCAGAGCGATAGGGATGATCATGTAAAATGAATTGAACTTTTTTATTAAATGACTAGTGCATCAGATAAACAAAGTCAAGATGATTTTATAACCAACAGGGGCACAAGATACTGTTACATTCTTCAAAAGGCCATATACAGAAGTAACCTTGCCATTTACTCCAGTAATGACTGACAATGCTTGTAAATGTCTAAGCCCAGTGCACAACTGAAGCTAATTACTCCAACATCCCATGACCTTGATCTGAAAGGACTCAATTCTCTGGACATTTCTATGGTTACTGCTAAAGGGCACCTGAAACCAATTAAACAACTTTTTTTTCCCCCCCTTCTATGTCTGCAGAGGATACACCACTGCAAAAAGTTCTTTAGAGCACACCATCAAGACTACAGACAATGCTGGAACATAAGGGCGTACCTGTCAGAAGGTTAATCACCGTTCCACTCGACTACCCTGAAAGTCACCCCAAGAACAGTCAGGCAGCCATCGCAAGCCCCAGATCATTAATAAACAAGGAGCTGCATAGTGGTGCCATGCTTATCTCAACAATGAATAGCTGTTCGAACACGCACGAGATAAACTGCAAAGGTCCTGATAAGACACCAAGGCCACACATACAAAAAACCAAAACTTATTCAAATTGACTTCTTTCCTTGCTCCTCTCCTAGAAAAGCCTTGAACAGAAGCCGGTATTATGCTTTATCTCCATAAAGGTCAGTCTAGGGAATGTCTCTCTCTGCTCCAGGCCTTTGATATGCTGCTAATTTATAGTGAAGTAAAGCAATGGAGGAGTAACACTAGCACCTCCACACACCTAAACTAGGTATCATCTGGTGCAGAGTCTAGGTGGGGTCTGACTCCTGCTGTTGGTAAGTGGGTATAGGTCAACCTCAGATGTGCTGCTGGAAATGCCTGTGAAATCACTTCCCGTTTTCCACAGAGCTGGGAATGATCTTAACAGCTGCCTGGAATCACCTGTTAACAGTCTATGGAGGGCCCATCCCTTTAATGTAGACAACATCTAACAAAAGAGGGGACAAACCTTCAAAGTCATCAACCTGAATAAGGGCTGATCATATTGCCTTTTCCTTTTGATAATCACTGCCATCTTTTTCTTTTGAATCACTCCTAATATTAGGGACCTGTTTGAAATTAAATAGCAAAGCCAGAGCTTTCTCCTGCTGTGGGTCTTAATTTCAGTAAAAAGTTCACAAAGATTCAATTTTCAAAACAAGCTGTAGTTTAATAAGTGATAAATAGCCACAGGTGCACTAGGTATTCACTAGAACCCTCCTGTTTAACCTTAAAAAATAAAACAAAATCAAATCAATACAAAGCTATGAAAAATATTTATGCCTTCAGCAAGCCAATGATGGAGTGTACCAAAGGATCTCAAAGACAATATTATAATGGCCCACCTTTCTCTTCACAATATTCTATGTCAAAATAATGGTCCTCCTTTGTTGTCCCCAAGAATGTGGCGGTATCAGTTATTCAGTGATAATCGTCCCCTAGGCCATGCACCTGTGTGCAGCTGCAAAGACTTCCCTCTCAAGAAAATTAGCAAAGGTTCTTCCTTCCAGGAGGTTAACACTGAGGATAAGGTAGGGCAGCAGCAGGACCAATACAAGAAAAACAGAGAAATACAGAATTAAAATCCAGATGATACAAGACATATTCTTAACTACCACCACATTTAAGGAACCCAATCTCATCAGAGCCTATCAGGGTACATCAAAGTTGGAACACCAGTCCATTGCAGGGTAACACACAAACCTTAACCTGAAATGTATGTTTTTGGACTGGGGGGGGGGGGGGGGGGGGGGGGGGGGACTGAACACCCAGAAGTAACCCACATAGAACAAGTAATTGCCAAAAGGACTGCAATGGATTCAAACCTACACCCTAACAGCAGAGGCTATGCAAAAGCTGCTTAGGCATTTAGACAGGCATCCCTGGCCAGAAAGCCCTCTACCATTTTCAACATCATCCGCAATATACAGGCAACAAAATTAGCTGCTCCAAAAGAAGTCCTAGACGAAATAAAATATGAAAAGTGGAAGGGATTATTATTAGATGGGAGCCATTATGAGTATTGGACTAGCACAACAAGCTGAGCAAACCATAAGATACCGTTACTCCTTACTAATGAAAGCTATAGTTTGCTTCTGAGTTAAGGAACTGTTTTATTGTTGGGGACTGTGCCCCATTTGTTAGCGTGGGAAGGTAGAAGCTTAAACACCAACAGCTTCCTATGTTGTTTTCTGGAGTGCCAAGAACTGCAGTCCTTCACCTTCTGAATGCAGCTCTGTGGACTGCTTAATGATGTAGGTCAGGACAGTCCAATCTGGCCTGGTAAGACCGAAAACATCTAAACAGATTTGACATGTTGAATCAGGGCCGTTTGTCAGCGACACGAAGTGGCTGGGTGCAAAGGACTGGCGGAAGCACATTTGGCATCTTTGACTAGAACTGCTGAGTGCAGTGGAGTTTGAAGGCTCCGACCAACACTAGAATAAGCTAGTCTCCATGCCTCTCATCCTGTCAGCCTCTTAGCCTGATAAACAAGGCCTCCACACTCAAGAACCAACCAAAGGAGAGGAAGTCGAAGTAAACACCTAGACATTCATCAAGCAATCCCACTTTACTCACCACAGTCTACCTCCTGGGTTGACCGTCGCAATATTAAAAAAAAAAAAAAAAAAAACACACCCTACATACCAAATGGCAAAATGCTAAACATTTTCAACAGGGCAGTCAACATGAAACAGAGTGCCTTAATGGCCTAGTGCAATTGTTCAGATGTGGTTTGTCAAGAGAGAAGAAAGGGAGAGGAGGAAAAAAAAAAAAAAAAAAAAAAAAAAAAAAAAAGGACTCTGCCTGATCAATGCTACAAGAACAATTCAGATGAGCAGACCCAAGCCTTTACATCCAGTCTGATCCCAACAAAGAGGCACAAAACTGGTGGGGAGGGGAATTTTGGTGAGGGGTTTGGGAAAACCTGAACAAAAGAAGAAGATAATAGGCCTGGCCGGACGGTGGCACACTAGAGCGGTGCTTCAGAGCCAGAGCCACAAGTAAGTTCCTCTGTCTGACCTCCAGAAAGTCTGACCACCAAGCAAAACAAACCTTAACAAGAAAACAGCACAAGCTAGAGAGTCTTCTGGCAATAGTGGCTGCAACAAGGAGGAAGACCAGTGGATTGGGGGTGAAGGGGAATTAAAGGGTTTAGTTTTACAGCCATTGTTTCAAATAGTGTGTCCCGCCCTCCCAACCCCCATTCCCTTCTCTCTAAGCCTCCTTTAAACCCACACAACACAAAAATCAAAAGCCACCATTTACACACTTTAAAGCCCGTCGGAGGTTGGGCTGTTTTGACACTTTGTCAGTAGAGGCGCCTGTGAAAGGCACAGCACCAATGCAACACTTGAGTTCCCTGACTTCATTAGGAAGCGGCCCTTTCAGTGGCTTTGCCACTCCAGTCCCTTGGCTGAAAGGCCTATTTGGACCCCAATATTGTTTGTTTAATAGAGCTTGTTGCTTAGGCCCCTACACTGACTAGTGCTTGCAGAAAAAAACCCTATGAATGAGGATGCAGGCGGCATGGAAACGTGATGTGGGCCATGCTTACAGAAGGGCAGAGAGGGAATCCCAGACCTCAACAAGCGGAAAGCCTTTAACTTGAAAGATGTGTACAAATACGGTTGAGAAAACATTATGCAATTTCCTATGGAATCAATAAAATTATCTAATAAGAAAATCATAAATTTACATAAGAGCAATAGCATTTTAATTATAATAGTGAAACCCCATTACAACACAATCATTAGGGTCCATAAAATGCCACTGCAAAAAAAAAAAAAAAAAAAAAAAAAAAAGCAGGATCATGCTGAATTGTGGTTCAAGAAAATGAGTGTTCAAACTGACAAAATGTTGACCGAACATCCTAAATCATCCCTATTTTCATCCCATTTGCCCCGTTTTTTTTTTTTGTACATTTACTTTCTAGCAAGTATATTACCTTTGAATTAAATTCTGCAAATTAATGGTTGCTGTTACAGTACAAATTAAAACTCATCTTTTTAAGCAACAAAACAAATGACAAAAAGTACGCTGGGCTTAGAACCAGGTTTACGTTCACGCAAATTCTAAAAAACGCATAAGACTTCATCTTGAGGTTTCCAGTCAGGAAGTGCTGAATCTGGTATCCCTAGCTCACGTGCAACTTTAATTTACAGTCTTGATCGCTTCAAGTGTGCAAAGTTAAATCTTTCACAGAAAGATTTTTTTCTAGCAGTTTGTTCCATTTTTATTTATATAAAATTTAAAAAATTGAAATTAACTAAAAAAAAATTCTAACACCCAAAAGTCAGACAGCAGTCTCAACGTGCATGTTCACGAGCAAAGCCAAAATGTAAATGGCTGCTGGTAATGAAGATAACATACTGCCCAGGACAGAAGAGAGGGGGGGGGGGAAAAAAAAAAAAAAAAAAAAAAAGAAGAAACTCTCAGCTTTTGACTGTCGACAGTTACAGACCACGGTGGTCACGTCTGGGTACTTGGATGCGGAAACCTGTTGATCAAGGCGGATCAATAGCAATCGGCCATGGTACCGAGCACTTTAATAACAAACGCGCTAATTCAGAATACTACACGGAAAGGCCTTAGTTTTGATTAGATTATGTGAAACTTGTTTGCGTTCTTTGGATGTTTTAAAAGCTTTTGTTGCATTTGATATTAGGTTTAGAACAGTCTTTTGAAACTAACATCAAAGTTCAGTAAGCGCGATTTGCCGACAATGAATTGATGGTGCTGGCAGAGAGCTGTAAGACTAAGAGGCATTTCAGTATTTATAAACCACTCGCCCTGTAAGACTTTGCTAAGTTTGTAAACATTACCAACTTTTGAACTTTTCAATGTAGTTTCTATCATTCTGGAAAGAGCAGCAAAGAGAAGGAAGAGAAAAAAAAAAAAAAAAGTCCAATTACCCATCGCGTTATATCCGAATTCACGGCAAATCGGGGCACGTTAAACTGGGGTTTTACTGTACCACTATCGTGGATAATTTGCACTCATCTGACCATAAAATCCCATAAACTATCCTATAATGACTACAGGTGGTCCCCGATTTACGATGGGGTTACGTTCCCCGAAACCCATCGTAAGTCGAAAATGGATTTAATACACCTAACCTACCGAACACCATAGCCTACCATACATGTAATGGCCATTATGGGCTTGCTACCTTCATGGTGGGCAATTATCTTGAGTTTCTCCTCAAGAGTAACTGCTGCCCTCTTCTTCGCACCAGTAACAGAAGACACAGATGGGCGTTTGTGACACGGACGAAGAAAACAACCGCGTGGCAGACTGGGATGTGCGGATTGCTGCCGCTCCCCAACATCGCAGGAGAGTATCACACTGCATATTACTTGCTCGGGGGGGGCAATCAAGATTCAAAGTATGGTTTCTAGTGAATGTCCGTTGCCAGCTCACCATCATAACATTGAAAAAGTTCTAAGAGTCTCTAGGTTAAATATGCAGCATCCTATTGACGTAGCCTTTTTATCTACATAACAGTATTATCAAAATTAAAGTAGTTAAGACACAGTGCACCATTTCTTCTCAGCACAAATGCCAACAGTGTGGCCACAAAGAATGTGTGTTCAGCACTGGAATTGCACACAACATTTTAAAACAACTGAGCAGCAATGGCTGCAGGCCTATGTGCAACGTAGAGCACAATGTAGACAAAATGATAAAAAGCCTCTGGACGGAACTAGGAGCTACTCCAGAGCCACTGGAGGACCGGTTTGGGTGTGGGACAAAAGGAGCTCTGCATACCAGGCTTCAGCTCTACAAAAAGTTGGTAGAAAAACTCACTTTACCAGCTTTGATATAGCACCCAGCAAAGGGCGAAATGTTTTTTAGACAGTCACGCAGAAAGCTGCTCCACCAACCCAGTCGGAGCAACGGCCACATCTGCCTCTAGAGGGATTTCTGAACTGGTGTCTGTCTGAACTCATTTTAAGCCAATTTAAACTGTAAAGGTAGATGGGATAAACAGTGTATACATCTCAGCTGCTGAGCCAATCACTTGTGGGTCTTTCTGGATGACACTTTCTGCATCCAGTGCTGACAAACCCCCCACTCACCCACAGCATCCCCTCTTCTCCTTGTGCTTTTGTGTCCTTTCACAGAGCCAACCCTTACAGCTTGTGACGCAAGGCTGTGAAACCCCACTGTACCAGAAAGATGGCTTCATTAGACACACTGCCAGACCATATCAGCAGCTCTGTCCCCAGATTCCACAGCCAAAGTTGCAGCTCTTGTATTGGCTTTGCTGGAGGTCCTATGATCTGCCGACCGTTGCTATGACAGTACAAAGAGGCATTAGTATGTTAATCTCAGTACATCTGCAAAGGGCATCAACATGTTTTACAGTAACAATACACACACATCCTTAATTCAGAGGGATGTCTTCATCCATGGAAGAGACACTGATATGTCAATTTAAATTTTCTTTGCCATTCACACAAGGCAAATAGGAATACTGAGAAAGTTCAAGCTCCAAACTTCATCCACCAAATTCCAGGACATGGGAAATTACTGCTTGAAGAATTAAATTACTTTGGGAGAATTTGCTTTTCACAACAAATAGCTCTGAGCACAAAAACTCCACCCCCTGCCTTCACCACCTTACCCGCAGTCATCGGCCATCCCCCCGAACTCGTGAGAATCCAGGCGTCTCCATGCAAAACACGCTGCTCTTCTGCATTTACTCAGACAAGGACCTGCTACTCTACTGCTTGTCTATGCTGGAGATACAGCTCCAGCCAGGATACACACTGCAGAAAACTAAACAGGATGAAAAGGCCTCCAGCAGACCTATAAAGATAATATCTGAAATGCAGCCATCAGGGAGCCCCTCTTGTTCAGCTGTCTACCCTCATTACTACAACCTTCCATAACATGGGGGACCATCAGGCAGAAGGCCTCACAGTTGTGAGGAGGGGAGAGAGAGGAAAAAAAAAAAAAAAAAAACTAGAATGCACTACAGCTTCAAGGACCCCTTACCAACCCTTTCCACAAACTCCCAGAAGAAAAAAAAAAAAAAACCCTAATTCCCACATAAAACTGCCATAGTGCAGCATAGCCTGAGAATCACCATCTGATTTCTTCTCATGCTTTGCTCCTGCCTCTTCCAATACCTCCACCCTTATCACCAATGGAATCCCACCCTTCCCCAAACTTCTAATCAGACACTGCTATACCTACTATAAAAAGCCTATCGCTCCGAGCCAATTAAAAACATCCCTGCAGGTGTTGCAAGATTGTTCTGAAAACTGCAATTTGGGTAATCTCAAATAATTCTACATAGATCAATGCACAGGAGATGGGCGATATGGGAAATGGACACCAAAGGAGGCCACTGTCAGAGATCCACTCTTAGACAGGGTCTCAAAATTTACTCCTATAATTAAAAGTGAATGCGTATGTGTGCTGGTCTAGTACACATCTAGCAGTTTCTCAATGCTACAGTTCCATACACAATTAATGCAGCAAAGCATGAAGCAAACAGATACAGGTTTTAAGTGTATGCATTACATTACTTCATTTGGCTCACAGTTTTTGCAAAAGAAACTTAGTTGTTTACCCATTTATACAGCTGAGTTTTTTTTTTTAGGCAAGTACATTGCTCAAGGGTGTTACAGACAGTGGTGAGACTCAAACCTGCAACCTTTGGGTCCAAGGGTAGCAGCTCTAAATTTTGTTTTATTTTCAAATTTTTTATTATACTGCAAGTTTTGCATAGCCAAAATTCCATAATTTGGGTGAACAAATTTTCTTGCATTTTAAGTTGCCCTGCTCAGGAGCACCAAATCAAACATTTAACCAGAATTTTAAGTTGTTTTGGAGAAGAGTATCTGCTAAATCAATAAATATAACTTAATACATAAAGCCCTTACATTTTAAAACTGTATTCAAAAAATACAGAACAAAAAAAAAAAACTATTTAAAAGAAAAAAAAAAATTAATAAATGCTTCATAATATTCTCAAATTATACCATACATGCAAGCAGACTTTTCCTCCCACCAAGATCTTAAATGCCATCATGAAAATACTAAAAATACCAAGCAAAAAGCTGAACTATTAAAGAACAAATTATCTGAAGCAATATAATTCTGAAAAAAAAAAAAAAAAAAAAAAAAATATCCAGACTAATAGTGTCACAGCTCCCCTGAGAACTGAAGTGATCCTACAACAAATAAAGCCAAACAATGCAAGAATTAATTCATTCATCAACACTAATGATGGAACAAAACAGAAGTTTCTAGATTCAAAGAGTGCAGGTAACTTTTTGATAATTGCAAACGAAAAGAAACCAACGTTTTATTCAACGTAATCCTACCATTTACAACATTTTAATATTAAAAAAAAAAATCAGATGCATTTTACTGAAATTCTAAATTTCTGCAAGAATCACACACACACACACACACACACACACACACACACACACACACACACCGAAAAGGCTAGACCAGACAAAACCCCAGCAGAAGGGGGACTCTGGAGCCAGCAGTCCCATTTGTGCTGCCTGGGTTCTGATCACTCTTGTAAGCCAGTGCTCAAAGGAGTGAGCTCACCCGTCTGCAATGGCATGCTCACGTATCCATTACCATTCACTGTGGCTCACACAAGCGTGTGACATGCGTGGCCGTATGAGTTTGCCATGCTGAAGGCAAAGTTTGCAGTCCAGCACGGTCAGTGAAACCTTAGAAGCAGACGAGATTACAATAAACTTTACTCTGGCTCCACACACTGTGCCCTCTTGACCTTTGCTAAATACATTGTAAAGTAAAAACAAAAAAAATAATTCATCGGAACATTATAATTAACAATAAGTTCAACATTATATAGGTAATTTTATTTTTTCAGCATAACTGCTTTCTTCTTAGTCTTATGATTTCAATGTGATAAGGAGTCCACTACTGATACCACTACAAAGCCCAGTTTGTTTCCATATAAAAATGAAGAAATACCTTAATACCGTTTCACACCACACAGACCTCAGGCAGGATGTATGCAGTAATATTTCCATATTATTTTTATCCCCACACTGGCACTGAAAAGACTTAATATACACATCATTATATTTAATAGAAAAATTCTCAATTCCATTTAAAAAAAAAAAAAAAAACACCATAATATGCCATTACCCACAGGCTTTGTGGTGCTTTTCTATTAGACTAGAGGGAATTATTTCATTTTATTTCTTTTTTTAAATTGATTTAGCTGATGCTTTTCACCAAAGCAACTAACAATGCTATGTACAGTTATTTTTATATAGCTGGGTAATTTTACTGGAACAAATGAGTGTAAGCACCTTGCTCAAGGCTACTACAGCTGGAGGGGGGACTCAAACCTGCAACCTCTGGGTCCAAAGGTAGCAGTTCTAATGCTACCAGCTGCCTATATTGTATTGCTAACATATCATTATACTTCAATATTGTGACAAACCATGTTATGAGTAGTATAAAAACTGCCTACAAAAGCATTTATTAAGTGGCAACTTCACTCTAAATAGTAGTAAAAACATAAGAATTACCATGGAAAGCTGTTGCAGAGAATAGTCAGGAGAGACAGAGATCTGTTTAATACATTTTAAAAAATATCCATGTGTCCAACGCCATAAACAGAAGAAACTACTGATATTACTGAGTTTAGTAGCGTGCACCAACTGCCATTACATTTTATAGAAAAAAAAAGTTTCAGTAGGCAATACTTTCCCAATATTGTAATGACTCAATTTAATCATTTCACTACTTTATCAGCCAATGCAAGATATACATTTCCTAACTGATACGCTATAAAGATGAAGGAAAAACATTTTTTGCAACTTTGCAAACTACCCCAGCACACACAAAATTTGTAGAAAATACTGCAGAAAATTTATAGCGAGAACGGCACAGTTAGGAACTTTCATACGTTATGGTGTTTACAGCACATTACAGATGACGCTTTATGGCTTTGGATGCAAACGAAAAACATGGGCCTTTTAGCTGAAACACTAGGGTTGACAGCTATTTTACACACTGCTGCATGACATGACGCTGCACTTACATGTATACGTACATGCTTCTTTATAACTTAAATGTACCTGCAGCACCTCTATCCAAGAAACCTGGACCTCTAAAATAAGGAGATGTATACACACAAGCTTTTAAAAACCACCATTTACTGTGAATATAGTTAATTGTTTATACTGCGTTGTCAAAGCAAATATGTAAAATTTCAAATGTGTAGTGCATTTGGATTTAAAAGAGTGGTATCCAATATTTTAACCTGCAACACTAAAGGCATCCCCAGAATGCGAAGAAAAAGGTAAATGGAGAATACATGAGGGTTTAATTGTATTGGTTTACAGATTGTCATGTCATTTATCAGAGCAGAGCTGAAAACCAAGTGTTCTTGATGGGTTTCCAGAAAAGAAACCAGTCCTATCAAGGCAAGCAGATCTTTTACGGATCCCGACTGTCAATCGCACCTGTGACCTGGGCGCAGCGTAACTGATGCTGGCACATTTTCATCTTACTCGGTTACTCGTTACACATCTTTAACACACAGCTGTTTCATCATGGTGCTTACGGTCAGTGTTAACCATCAACTTTACAATGAATGAGCTGCCCATTGCATTTGCAGGCCAGGAATTCTTATCTGTTTAATTATTCTTATAACCCAGACACAGCACTACAGCAGGAATAGGATGTGAAGTAACAACCTTCAGATAAAGGCGACAGTAAACCTTAAGGTCTACCCTCCGCAACCCTTATGCAACAGCCGCTGATAAAGTTCGAGTGTAAACTAAGCCCTGTTTGTTGTGCGTGCGCGTGCTTCAGGGAGAGAGAGAGAGAGAGAGAGAGAGACGCTGTGTCTTTAAAAGGCCGTCCACGCTTCGATCCGGCTCCCGCATTCCAGCCTCCGTGGGGCTGCTGTCCCAACACGTTGTAAATACAAGGTGTCCGACTGAAAAAGCCTGGTGGAAACGCGCAGAGTCCACTAGTAGTAGTGCGCGTGCGAGAAAGAGACGCCTGAAACACCAGCCGACCTCACGCGCGTGGACCGACAGGACCGCGAGCTTCGGGACTCCCAGTACTAGGGTCGACCACGGGCCACGATAAAACCGCGACTATCGCGATGATTGGCGGATGTCGCGACGTAGGCGCCGGCAGCGGCGGCATTGTTTCATGTCGCGGCGAGGGGATTTCAAACAACTTCCGACACGAGACAGAATAATCATGCGGTTTTATGAAACACGTCAACGCACACATCAAATCTGCAACTATTTTTAATACATTTTTTTAATGGCAAAAGGGGGAAAGTGAGGGCAAATATATAATAATGAATTGAATATTGCTGAAGAAACAAAAAGAAAAAAAAAACTAAAATACACACCCAACTTCAAGCGTTTACCAAAACCACCAACAGCCCTCTGCTCCACACTTCAAAATACTCCTGCACAACATCAACAATACGTTGCAATTTTATAATAAGTTGTGACCTGTGTGTGAAAAGCAGCGTGAGCTTGAGGCTGAAGTACTACTACTAGTCTAGTGACTATGACATGTACGCGCCTGTCTTGTTTTTACAAGCCGCTATGCGCTAAAAGTATATTCAAAATGTAAACAAATTTCGGTCTAAGTCCACATGTTGAAAACGCACTTACCTTGACCGCACAACAACACAGTCAGGAGAATGCCGCAAAGCACCCAAACAAGCTGCATATTTTGGAGCTTGTGTCTCTTCAACTTCTGCGTCCTATTTATTTGTTATTACAGTTTGTAAAATGACTTTTTTTCGATTTCAACATATGCCCCTTAGAAGCGAGGGAAGATGGCTCATAAGCACTGTGAGCTCATAGTCGAAGGAGACCTTTGGAGCTCGCGGTCCTGCTGCGAGCTTGTAGAATCGGGGCAGCAGCGCATGTCTCTCGCGCCCTCCGCGCGAACATTTTTATGCGGCTCGCTCCGGTGGCCGTGGTGAGCGGCTAGCGGACGGTACCACACGCCACCAAGAGGGGTGGTCAGTTACTACAAACCGTGGTAAGAAAAAACCTGCGTCCGCTAGCTCCCTTCTTTTTAGCCACATATCTCTTTAGTGTTACTGCTTGGAAAGTTGTTTTAAAATGTATTGTTTTTCTGGAAATTTTTTTCCAAGTTTTTTATTCCATTTTCTCTACACCCCCGGGGGTGTGTCTCGGTTGTCGTATCCCACATCGCGGTAGTCATGCATTATTTCCCAAACTTTAAGTTGGTGGCTGAAGGCTTGAGTTGTGTTTCCACACACAGTAAGGTGATTAAGTCGAAGAAAGACCCAGAGTCCAGTAACTGTTATCGATTATACACACACACAAACACCGAGAGGCTATTCTGGATGAGCCCTGTTCCTGGTTGCATGATCATGATCTAGAAACATGTTGAAGAAGGCTCCTTGTGTTGGCGATTTGGAAAATAAATTGCTTTTGAATTCCCCTTGAACTGCACCACATGTCATGTTCTGTACAAGAAACACACATACACTAGAAAGTAGAGGAAAATTAAACAAGTACATAAAACTTGGTGTTCATTAGTTACTGTGTTCTAAGGAATCATGGAAATTTCCTGAACCTTTTTCACTGGCTCAGTGTGTTCAGAGTATAATCCTGAGTATTTGTGTATAACTCCAGTAAACCATATCAACAGAGTGTATTAATGAATGGTAAATGTTGAACAAGACAGTTTCTTATCTGGCTCCAACGAGAACGTTTTCAAACAGTTTTTTTTTTGGGGGGGGGAAATGTTCTTAACTAGAAATGACTTTTCTGAAAAGAATGGTAATGATTTTCTCCTCAGGCAATGGTAGTTTGCATTATTTCAGGAAGAGGGCTGAGGCCAGTGCCAGGAGGATTGCATTTACTTATATTATATCCTGTTCTTTTGGTAGGGTGGTGCAGCAGGTTTGGCTGGGTCCTGCTCTCTGGTGGGTCCTGGGGTCCGAGTCCCACTTGGGGTGCCTTGTGATGGACTGGCGTCCCGTCCTGTGTGTGTCCCGCCCCCCTTCGGCCTTGCGCCCTGCGCTGCCGGGTTAGGCTCCGGTTCGCCGTGACCCCGCTTGGGACAACCTGTGTGTGTGTCTGTGTCCTTTTGCGTTAGTGGGATACATAAACTGCTGCTTAAAAAGGTTTAAACATTTCCTCTGCAGTTAGTGAAAATTTAAAAAGAAGAAGAAAAAAAAAAGGTTTATGTTTGCGTTAACAACCAGCCACTCTGTGTCATCATCCCTCTCAGGACCACTGTAATGAAAAAACTTTTTACTGCTCACCAGCAGAACACATCACTTTGTTACACTCTGCAAAAAAGGTGTCTTACAGAGAATCACTGTGTTGCTTCATGTGTAGGTGCAGTGTGGTTAAAGTGAACAGTCAAATTAAATGCATGACTAATTTCTCTCCGACTGTCGTAATTGCATAGCATGGGATCCGACTCCAGTCAAGTTCAGATTGAATGTCCAGCCTCAGCGAGTTTCTGATGGTCACTGACCTCCAGTGCATTCCCACTTCATGTATTCATGCCTCTTCAGTCACGAAGGCAGTCCAGTCACCACCTTCTTTTGCAACATTGAGATGTCATACAGCTACAGGAGTTGTACACGAGATCCTGGAGCTGCAATTTATTTGTACATCAATAATCATGCAGTCATATCTCAAATGCTGTCATATTAATTTCAGGGCAATGTGTAACATCTTTACTGACTTTCCATGCTAAGTGACAAAAAAAATTAATCCTGTCTCATTATTGTTGACCACTTGTCCAAGTCAGATTCCCAGCGGTCCACAACCTATCCTGGAAGCACGGGGCACTAGGCTAGACATGCTATACCAGTCCATTTCAGTGCAGCAACACACACTCATTCACTCACACATTCACATACTACGTGCAGTTTAGAGTCATCACTTAACCTTTAACACATGTCAGGGCTGTGGGAGGAAAGTAGAGAACCTGGAAGAAACCCACACAAACAAGAGGGAGAACATGCAAACTCCACAGAGGCTGAGCCAGATACCTTCTCCTGAGCAGCCCCGGTGCTGTAAGGCCTCAAGATTTCGGTCGTTCTCTCCAAATGTTTACCATTGATATGTAATGCAAATTTTTAATAAAAAGATTTGAAATTTTTTTAAAAAGTTTGACTTTGTTGAGGGGGTGTGGTGGCGCAGTGGGTTGGACCGCAGTCCTACTCTCCGGTGCGTCTGGGGTTCGAGTCCCGCTTGGGGTGCCTTGTGGCGGACTGGCGTCCCGTCCTGGGTGCGTCCCCTTCCCCCTCTGGCCTTACGCCCTGTGTTGCCGGGTAGGCTCCGGTTCCCCATGACCCCGTAAGGGACAAGCGGTTCTGAAAATGTGTGTGTGTGTGACTTTGTTGAGAGCTCTTGAATAAAAATGGAATACAAGCACATATATACATAAACGCATGCGCACATAATACAGCTGCAAGATGTTCTTTTGAGCATCTTTGAATTGTCAGTCGAAATATTTCTTTTTTAACTTCTAAAGTGACGTAAAATCACAGGGTTTGATCTTTTTTTGAAGAAAAGTTCAAAACAGTAAGGGTGCTTCAAAAGGAGAATGGGAACTCCAAAAAATTTTCCAGGAACAAAAATGTCCAGCCGACATCTAATGGTGCACTGATTGTGAAATCCAGCCTTGGTGAAATCCTGCTTGTAGTTCATACTAGTAACGTTTTCAGTGACACCTTGTATTTTTGTAACTGGGAAATAAATTTATGAAGGAAGAAATTCCACAGTAACGTGTTCTGTGCAGTTTTACATTAAACGTTTATCATTTAGACCGGATTGTACTTACCATCATTACGGGGAAACTGGTGAGAAAGCATACATCAGAAAGGAAGGTTTGTTGTATATGAGAGTGATGACAAAAGGGGACAAAAAGGGACAAAAAGTGCCTGAGGTGTAGGGCCTTGGGACAGGCCCCTAATCAACAACCTTGCCACAGGGCTGCTACTCTGCTGTACCACACTGTCAACATAATCTATTGGTGCCCATTAAGAAAGAGTCAGGCTGATGAGAATAAAAAAATCTCCATTCAGAATGATGCTTATCTGCTCTCTCCACCCCCAACATGCAGTAAAGCTCCCATGCAAATCTGTCTCATCAATATTACACAGAGTGAAGAAATTAGATTGTCTTCATACTGTAAATTACAAAGCGTCTTTGGCATCTTTATCCTGCAAAACATTTGCATTTTGTGAGAGTCTAAAGAGGTAAAAGAAACTGGCTTTGGATTTCAAATCAGATTGAGATTCCACTTCTGTAGGCAGCATAGAAGATTGGTTAAATATTTACTGTGCTAAGATGTGCTTTTTCTATAGTGTCTGTAGAATCTACTAGCCACTGTGGTATAGGAAGTGATTACAAAGAGGTTATACAAAATTTGCCACAAGAAATGCCTTTTTTTAAGCCCTTGCATGCAGATATGCAAAGAAATAAACAATCACACGGTGCCTTTTGTTAGATCAAGATTTGGAAAAAGTTATTTCTGGTGCTTTATTTATAGAATGTGTGGGTGGAATGCATTTTCTACATGTTCTTTCAGGACAGATTTTGTTACGTTATGTGGATCAACACAAAGGATAAGCATAGACAGTATACCATGAGGATGCTAAAGTGTGTAGATGTTCAGTGCTCATACATCAGCAGCATTTCCCATTTTCTATTTCCAGGGGAAGTAGGTAACATAGAGGTTAAGGCCACTGCCTTGTAGTCTGAAGGTTTCCTGTTCAAACCCTGCTTCTCCTGCAGTATCCTTGAATACAATACTTATTTGGAACTGCACACGAATACCCCACTGTTCAAATGGGTAAACAACTTGTCACACTGGACAAATGTGTCAACTAAATAATAATTTAAATAATTTTAACTTCTACGGTATGTGTGATAAGTCCTAACACACCTGCGCCAGAGAAGCAAGATTATTGACAAGTTCATTGGAGAATCTATGATGAGATAAGATGAGTGAGATGTCTTTAGTAGGGCACTAGCATAATTGTAATCATCATTGTCATTAATTTCATCAGTCTCAGAGAAGCACCTCTCAACACACACACACACACACACACTTCCCAGAGGACCCAGCTAGAAGATGTGAAATGTGACATGACCAGACTTGCGAGCACATCATGTGGGTACCCCAGTGATACTAAACACCTCAGGAGCCATTGCCTGACACACACACACACACACACACACACACACACACACACACACACACACACACACACACACACCGTAACCCAATGGAAGAAATGGAGAAAGAATGGGCCCCTTCTCTCTGGTCGTTACTTTCCAGGTTTATAGACGGCTAGTACATGTTCCAGGTTGCCTCTGGTTTCTGACCCTGATGATAGGCTGGTGCGACTGAGATGAATTATGGGTTTGATGCTGAACGCATCTGGCAGCAGTGTCTATTGAGGTGTTTAGACTATTTGACAAATTCAGCGCACAACGTGTCCTCCATCTTTCCATGGTCAGTGCTCCCAATCACCGATCAAGGATCAACTCACCCAGGCATCTTCCACAGCCTTTTATTTTGTGCAGAAGGACAGGTCTCGTTCTCAGTGCCTCTCTCTCTCCATCTTTGCTTTGTGTGGAAAAAGACAACAGCCACAGGGGTGCTTTAAATACCTACAGAATGAGTCACTGTTGAGCACTCCGTTTGAGAATAAATTAAACATTTGCAGATAAACAAAAATATTGTATAAATGAGATTGATCAAATCTACATTGCTAAAATTTAATTTTAATCGGAAAAATGTATTATTATTTAAAAGTTTATTTTAATTGAAAAAAGAACATTACTGACTGCATCCCAATTTCATTAAAATAAATTAAATTAATTTAAATTAAAAAATACAAATTGAAATTTTGCACTTATACCGGTGCTCAATACTTTTCATTATACATAAATGCTGCTTCTCCGAAGCAGGACTAATAAACAAAATATCTCTGATGGCACGGACCACACGCATTAACACAGAAGCAAATGTTTACATCTTAGCAGCACTTTACGCTTGGGTGCTTACCAGAAGAGGACTCTATGTGTTGTATGGATCGCGACCTTGCAGAGGGGTTCCTCCTGCTGGGGTGGATGACAGTGAATGATTGCACTGTCCTGCTCAGGGAGTGGAGAGAGATGCGAAGAACTAATGCACAGTGTTCTAGTTCCATTCCCAGAGATGGAATTCCTGCCATAGATGTAACATTTTATTAATAAGAGTGTCTGAAGCTGCTTCTATTCCTTGCTTATGTCAGTGTTGTCTTATTGATTAGTATAATTTTTTTTACAGGATAGGAGGTCACACGAATCGCTCCGGAACATACTGAATTCAGCAAATGTCTTTGATAAAAATTAAAAAGAAAAAAATGCATAAATTTAAAGCTTAAAAATGGAAATAAGCGTTGTCGTAAATGTTTTTGATTTCCACTTTTATGCGCTGTGATCTTGCAGTATTTTCTTCCACAGCACATATTAAGGATCGCAAACCTACCTGAAGGGTGACATTCCCATTTTGAGGCAACACGTGTGTGAAGACTGTGAAAGTAGGAAGGGTGAGGAGAACAGCCAAACATATTCCTGCTCTTCAGGCACCACTAGGTCATCCCTGCTCCACACGCAGACCTGTTCTATCCAGCCCCGTCTTCCTGTGCCTTTTAAAATACAGGCTTTCTGAGTTCCCTGCTTCTCATTTTGACTTGTTTGCTGTAAGCTCTGATATCCTTGACTTGTTGCAACGGTTTCTTTAATGTGTCCAAAACACAGATTTCGAAATTTAGTTTTCTTGTCCTTATGATGATATCCACTGAGTTTCTGTTCTGCTATATTGTTCAGTCGGACACAAAAAACAAGTACACATGTTCCTTTATTCAAAGAAAGATTATGTTTCAACAACCAGAACAATAAAACACGATATAGGCCATATCAAAATATGTCGATATAGAAAATTTGATTCAGGCTGTAAAGCCGTTTTTAAATGATTACATCAACCCATAAATATTAAGACATTCTTAAATGAAATATGTAAATGTTTTAAAAAGCAATACTCTGTGCACCACATAATCAGTTATGTCCAGAACTTCTTCAGTTTCATTACCAAATTTATTGTATCTGGAAGACTAATTTGTGACTTTAACTATTACGAAGATGCCTCATAAAGTTTTAGTATAATGCTACTCTTTGTTTAATATGATTTAATCCATGTTTTCATAAATGGCAATGAATGCAGCCGACTTGTAGTAAAATTATGTTACGGAACTTGAAGCGCATCCAATAAATATAAAATGTTAATTTACTCAATGCTGCAGACTGCTCAAAGCACTTTTTGTCCTACTTGACAGAATTGGACTCATGGCACCTTGTCATTGCTGCCTTTCAGCTGAATAACTTGAAGCTATAGATCAAAGACCAAAGTCTTTTTTAACATCCGTGACTTATAACAGCATTAACTTGAGGCCTATTCCAAATTTAGAGTGTTGCAAACACATCTAGAGGCACACACAGACACAGACACACACACAGACCGAAAGAATGACTAATGTTTGGATTTGACCCTAATGTCAGGAAAAGTGATCCGTTTTTGAAAGAGGCGTGTCCACGATGGGGATTCAGACAGCTTTATTTATCACTTTGAATAAATCCTCAATAACTACAGAAACCACAAGCAGCCAAATAAAAACTCTGAGTCAGTTGTATCCCCTGGATATGAGAATGGTTACATGAGTTATCACACCACTCAGTATATTCCAGAATATTCCTGACGCTTGGTCCATTTAAATCTCTGTTTATATATAAGTTCCTTTTCTGTTATTGTTGCATACCTGTATGTCTGTCTGCAAAACTTCATTATTTTCTTCATATCTTTAATCAAAGGTGTAATAATAGGTGTGAGAGATATAACATTCCCTTACCCACTTTTCAACACTACGCAGAGGTACTGATTGCTTAATTTCAGACTGACGTTAGAACAGCTGTGAACGAACCTGTAAGATTAATAAGCCTCCATCTTTTTACATTTTTAAATAATCGGTAATTTATGATCAGTGTCTCAAAGCTCTTTGGAAAACGTCCAGAATAAACACGAATGGTTGACTACATGTGTATAGAATTAATCAGATAAAAAGCAATATCAGAATTTTTGCTTGAATGAACAGTGAAGAGGGGGGCGCAGTGGGTTGGACCGGGTCCTGCTCTCCGGTGGGTCTAGGGTTCAAGTCTTGCTTGGGGTGCCGTGCAATGGACTGGCGTCCCGTCCTGGGTGTGTCCCCTCCCCCTCCAGCCTTACGCCCTGTGTTGCCGGGTTAGGGTCCGGCTCCCTGCGACCCCGTATGGGACAAGCGGTTCGGACAGTGAGGATGGCTGCACTGTATGGTTCCTGTTGGGCCAAACTTCCACCTTGTGCGCTGAGAATCCTTTTATCGTCTCACCATCACCTGTCCTCACATGGTGGCCTGTGCTGCTGATGCATTTGCCTGTAATTTTCTCCGCGGAGGTCTCCGCGTGCCTCCCCACTAGCAGCCTTGACCTGATAAATGTGACGAGCGTCCCAGACACCACAGCCTATCGGTTCCAACGACTTCCAGTGACAGCGTTTGATGCGATGTAGTAAAATACCCTTTGGCGATACAGCTACGAGATGTTGAGGAAAAGGACAGCCGGGTGCTGGAGCTGTCAAACACGAATGCAAAGTATCAAAAACCCTCAATGGGCTCCATACCTCCCTTTTCTGGACTTATTGATTTGAAAATCAATACTTCTTAAAGAGCGTGCAGGCTCTGTGCCCCAGAATAGTTCCTCTGTTGGTTTTCACTACTTACTCAAGAAAAATCACAGCAATGGAGTGCCTGTCCAGGAAGAGTGTGTCTCTCCCCGGTCGGCCTGCTTTGTTCTCTCCCGAGCGCGTGCTGTGTTTGCGCGCACCTCTCTGGGGACTACGGCAGCAGCGAGGAGCAGCTGAAAACTGCCCAACAGTCAACACCGGAAAATGTGATTTTCTACCACAGTATCTTAACTGCTTCCAGTGAGCGCTCTTTCAAAATTTTGTACTTTGGGCTTTTAAAGCAACCTGTACCATTCCAGTCAATTATTTTTCCCTGCTGACACCAATAGATAGCGTGAGTCACACATATCAGTATATTACACTTTGATTCTTATGAAGCGACTTTGCTCATACAACTTGATAGGTGTCTTGTGTGCACGTTGCATGTGTTTCATTTTTGAGATTCTATGCTGATTTTCCGTGACGTAAATTGTAAAATGTAAATGTAAAACCCTCGCGTCCCTTTTACCGACAAAAAGCGAAAAACGTATTTTCTTGACAACTCTACGCATTTAAAGACACACTGAATGGGACTAAATGTGGAGTATGAACTAAAGCACATAAATCAATGAGAGACTTGTCGTTGTAGTATTTTTTTCCCCCATGTTTCATTCTGGCAACAAACTGGTTTAAAAGAATGTGCAAAAACAGAGTTGTGCGCTGTGTGAAATTTGCAGTACGTGTAAGTTTTTGTCCTTTTGTGCAAATGACTCAGTGTTTAAGCTGACACTATTGATTAAAACCTGAAAAAGAACGGAAAAGGGCTTCTCAGAGTAAACAGGTGCACTGGCTGCAGCCCAATGGCTATGAGGTAATGATATACTGTACGTTCAACACTCTATCCAAGGTCCCAGATACCATATTCAGTGCTTCACTTCTCTGACAAAAGACCCACACACGGAAATTGTGGTGTAGAAATTTGCATTTGTGAATAGATTCGCTTGTAAACGATATTCAGCAGCAGCTGGGGACCTGAAGAATCATGTTGCCACCCTGTACGACTACTTAAAAGTGAAGGGCCCCTAAATATGAGCATTGTTTATTATATTAAAAATAACTGGTACATTTAAAAGTAGAAGAAAAAGTAATTCTCTTCAGACTGACTGAGAAAGCAGTTTTGAGCTGTTCTGTTTTGAAAGTACTGCATTATTGAAATAACCACAGCAGGATTATTACAATCTGTTAGCATTTGAATTAAAAAACGTGAAAACCTCAGCAAGAGCTAGTCAAATTGCCTTATAAAACATTCAGATGTTGACAAATAGGATTATTACTATCGTGACAAAAAGAAACGCTCACATATTATTCAAAGATCCTAGCAAAGGTTGCTTTACACATGAATTTCACGCAAAAACATAAATGCCTTAGAAGAAAATGATGAATGTGTCAGTATCACAAATAGGAAAAAAGCTGTAATAATGCTTACTTCTTTCACTCTGGTCATGGATCCAGCATTTCTTGAAAGTGAAATAGACACATCAGTTAACGTTTCATATCATGTCTGTGTCTACCACTTCCAGTCTTTACATGATTCATCATCCTCTTTGTCCATGTAAAGCAGTCATTTATCTTAGTTACGTCTGTTAACAATCGCCTTCCTTCTACATATGAGCACAGATTGGGGGAGGGGGTTGTGTGGATGACACATCTCCTCGAGTAGACTTATTTTGTCTCCTGTTTTTCAAAACAGATGAATGCTCTTTGATATGTAGGTTCCCTTGAGATTTCGATTTAAGACCCATTGCCGCGTTCATAATTTTCGGCGGAAATGCCTTTGAATTGTTCATTAGCCGGCAGGATCAGCGCGGACAAATATAACATTGCATCTTTCAAGGGTGCATTTAGCTTCAGACTCTGCGCTCTGGAAATGAAGGCAAGAAATAAGAATACTCCTCTGATGTGACTCATGTAAATGATTTAACTGATGTAAACTCATTTTGTCGGTTAGCTGAGTTAAAGGAAAACTATTAGAGGCATGAAATCCAGAAGCACTGGTTCCATTGCACTGCCGCTGTGCCACAGCCATAAGGACGAGCGCAGGATCATGTTCCCCGACAAGCACTGATGTTGCAGTGAGCATCCTCACAATGTCTCCAGTGTGTACACACTAATTTGCCTTGGGAACTGTGGAAGGACGGTCAAATTTTCCCCAGCACAAAGTCCAGACAGACTATATGGAAATGACACCAAGAAATCCCAAGGCAGTCTTGCAGATCAGGATGATTTAGTGCACGGACAGAAGAATCTGGAAGCACTTTAACCCTCTTATTCAATTTCCTTTTAAACTCAAGGGGGCTGTGCACGATAAATAATTGTTGCATTCAAATAATGATGCTTTCATTACTGCTAATGTCTTTAACATGCCTGAGACAGATTCAGCCAGGAGTTCACTTTTCCCTTGGCCGGCCTCCACGTGACGCCGGGCACACTAGTGAGGACTGGCTGGCTCTCGGAGCAGCAAGGCGCTGCAAAGTGTGAGAGTGGGTTCGTTCCTATTTCACATCCAGCTGGGAACCCCTGGAGTTCCACCTTTACAGTAGCCGTTCACTGGAGGAGGGCAGCTGGAGTGTGGCTATGTGTGTATGTGTATGTACCTAATATGTTGGCTGGTGTGGGTTGGGGTAGGAAGGGGGTGGGGTTGTCTGTGCGGCAAGCTGCTCTGGCTCCAGTGGCCTGTGGTATTATACCCCGGAGCCTCGTTTAGGCCTGTTCTCCTTCCTCCTACCCCTTCTCTCTTTGACAGAAAGCAACAAATTACAGTCTGCAAATTGGCTTCAGTGGCACAAGGTCCACGAGCCTCCGGACCTACAAGTTCTCCAGCTTTTGATTGGACCACTGATGCAGTTCTGTGGTTACAGCAGGGGCCTTTTTCCACAGTTCCATATTTTTCATTTCACAAAGTCTTGTTTTGACTTATTGTTTGTAATCTTAGCGATGGAAAAACTGTACTCACAAGCTTGGTTATCATGACACAGATGAGGGATACAGGTAGAAGCTGAACCAAATGGAAACTCTTAACCCTTTACCAAAGGAAGGGTTTAGCTGAAGATGCAAATCAAACCGGGGAGAAACAACCGAAAGGTCAAATTCAGATGAACCAGCCTCAAAGACCAGGAGGAAGTCAAAGAAAGAACATAAGCACCAACCTATTGTAGAAATTCTCACTCTTTTCCCCATTCTAATTTACCCTGAGGGAAATGCGGTCCATGTCTCTCTTTACTCATATTGTCCAGAAGGTAAATAGACATTAGACGCCTAACTGGGTTTAATTATCTTATTATGGCGACTGTTATGGTCTGTCTTAAGACTGTGTTTTCTCTTCTCTGTGCTGCTGAGGAGAGAACATGCCACAGGGGTTATTTAAATGTAAATTCAATTAATATTAATTTTTGTGAAACAAACTTTTCTTACAGGGTTCTGAAATCACATTGGGCTGGTAGTGTACCATTGTGCTGAAATAAACAAACTATGATGTCCTATGACTGTCAGTACAGTAGTTAAACAGCTGAGAAATGGCAATGCAGTATATAGTTAATTTAATATGATCTCATCGAAAGGACACGTTATACATTAATAATAAGGAGCACGAATGAAAAAATCTAGCATAATTGTGGCATGCATTACTTGGACCACACCCGCTCCTGGATTATCAGATACAGGTGCGACTGTGGTATTTTAATGGACTGATCAAGGACTCTGCACTGCGAAACTCGGACTGGTTGTGGAGAGATTGCTGCCAAAAAAACTCCAGTTTCGTGTGTTTCTCGCAACAGTGGTTTTATGCTTTTCATAAAACACTCTGAAAGCCTAACCCCCTCACTCCTGGTCACTCATGAAACCTTGCATACCTGAAGTGCAGCAATATTTTAAAATAGTGAGTAATTTTTTTTCCCTGTGTCCATGATGCCATTTGATGCAGAACATGCACAATACACTTCAACATAAAATATAAATAATAGAACATACATGTGTATGTTTATTTTACGATGACTGTTACAGGGCTTTCTTTCGTGCTCGTATACACTGAAGCCATAACCTCGACCACCTTCTGTGTCCATCTGCATAACCTCCTGCTTATACAGTATGTGCATGCGCAAACCTTTGCTGTTTTTGGGAGGCTTGACAGCTTCACTCAACAGCAGTTGTGAGCCCTTCAGTGGACTCAAAGCCAAGGCAGAAAGTAAACTAAGCATTTGCCTGAACAATAAAGAAATAAAAAAATAATAAAACAAAAAAGTAACTTTTTTATGCTTTTTGATAAAGGAGTGGTAATGCCACATCTAGCTCCATATTTGTGATCATCACGCAGAGATGCCACATGTCAGTCTGGTCTCTCACATCGTGACCAGAGGCTGACTGTTGTAGCTCACTGGGCCTGAATGTTTCACACTTGAAATTATGTGCAAATTTCGACGTGAGCGTCTGTGCTTTCGTTCTCTAGCAATTTGGGTTGGTTGACTTGCCCTCCCTCTACCCTAAAGGGAGTGGATTAAGATTTTTTTTCACCAGTTTTCAAAAGGTGAATGCTTATGAAACACAAAAACCTTCAGGCAACCAGATTTGCTGCCAAAGATTTTATACTGAACGTTTAAAAGTAGCAGAACGCATGAAAGAAAAAATAAAATGGAAGAAAAACCTCTAGTAACTATCCTAAATTAAACAGCTACTTGTAAGGCAGCTGTAAGTTATGTGAAATGGAAATTAAAGCAGTCGAGGGCACGTATTCAAGAAACATGCTTTTAGGTTCAGATGGAATGAAGTTGTGCAGTTGTGGAAACCATAGCTGTGGCAGGACCCTGATCTTTCTGTCCATGTGAGTGATCTCTGTGGCCTGCTGTACAGCCTGGAAGGGTGCTTTGCCATTCTTTACGGAGCGCTTTTGAACCCAGCGCCAGTTTCAGAATTGGAAAGTATCAGGCATTTCAACCCTTAAGCTACGCGAGGAAAGATTTATTGAAACACTAGCTTGGTGTGAATGTGATCCCTTCACCTGGTAGTAGAAGCAGCAAACAGTTTTTCAGTGTGAAGACATAAAGTAGTGTCTTGACCTTTCCTCAAAAAAAAGCTTTTTTAGAACAACTGACAAAGTTAGCGTACAGTTGTTTCGGCTGACTTTCCTGATCTTCATCACTTGCTCATTTGAATGTCTCTGTTGGTTGAGTTGGAGGACCCATACTGTGGAAAGGAGAAGCCTCTTTTGCTGTAGGCAGACTAACCACACAAAATGAAATCAGATGAGCAGCTGAGCATGCCTACCTCTACCCCTTGTACCCGTACGCTCTCCGTTCCTTTGTTCAGATTTCTCCCAAAGGTTAACCCATTCCGACAAGCTACGCTGTACGTGCTTGTATTGTTGGAAAGTTAAAGCGGCTGGAGTACATTTATCGTCGGGAGGTATGCTTAAGGTGTTTTTTTCCTTCCAAGCCAGCTTAAATGCACCAATTTTAAAATCATACTATTTAGAACAATGATATGCAACCAGAGTGTTGTATCAATGTTTTTTGGCCACTGGGCAAAGACATATCATGATATCAAAAGTGGAGAGTGGAAGTCTTGTTGATGGCCCTTGCTGACAGAGATTTTGGGTACTACTTACACTTATTTATTTAGCTGATGCTTTTCTCCAAAATAACTTACAATCTTAAGTGACCTGCAATTATTTACCCATTTATACAACTGGGTAATTTCACTGGAAAAATTGAGAGTAAATGTCTTGCTCAAGGGTCCTACAGCTAGAGGTGAGATTTGACCCGGCAACCTTTTGGGTGCAAAAGCAGCAGCTGTAGCTACTACACTATCAGCTGTCCCTAGCTGTCTTATTAAGTACTTTTACCAGTTCTATGATCAACTTGTGATAGAAGTAAAAAGTTAGCCCCCAGCTGCATTACTGATGCATGTTAACAAATGGCTGTTGTGTCACATTTATAAGCAAAGTCAGATGTGCCACAGGGACATGTTTACAAATATTACATTTATCAATATAGACAGATAATGCCACATTTAAATTCAAAATAATGAAGCATCTGCTTTGAGGACAGTGACTGATAGCAACAGAAAGCCTTTGCTCTGGGATAAGTGCACAACCCAAGCAGTGTATAAAGAGATAGGAGAGACTAAACTGCCAGAATGAGAGCGTATCAGAATCAGAATTAAAATCAAAATCAGCTTTATTGGCCAAGTATACCTGAGCATACAAGGAATTTGTTTCCGGTTTGGAGCAAACCTACAGTGCACATTCACACACACAGCGAATGGTATATTCTCCACGAGAACAACAAGTATTTCCCAATTACAAGACCTATGTTTGAATCCCTGAACTCCAATACGTTTATATATGTTTCTGAAGGTCATGCAACAATCTACTTCTAAAAGAAAGAGTTGATGTACCTTGAGGACTTTCTGCAAATAGAGTATTGATGAAAGTGAAGTCTTCTCAATAACACTGGATTACACTGTATGCCAGGCAGCTTGTAAATAATGCGTGCCAGTGATTAGGAAGAATACCCAGACTGAGACTTTTAGAATTAGTTGCTTGATTGTCTGATTTTACATGAACATAACATTGTTTACATGCAAATTTCCTGAAAAAATCAATTATTAGGTGACACCTACTGCTTCTCTAAGATATTATACAACATTCTGTACAATACACTGTATTAAGTTGAACGTACTGAGATATACTGTAACTATATGGTTGAATATACATTTTCAGAACTCTTTCATAAGGGTTCTGAAAATGTTTATTGATTGATATATTAGGTGATAGATGTGTTAGAGAGGTGTTAGATGATTAATGTTATAATACGTCATACATGACGTGTTTCAAAATGCATTGTTGCAGCCTGAAACCATTTATCTCCTTTCCATAATTTTTGGACAATCAGCCTTTTCTTCAATGTTCTTTCTTTGTCTCCTGAGGCAAATTAAATTTCTAAACATTTCAGGCATCTATTACATAACTGGACTCCTGCTCTCCATTGTGCATGTTGTGTTTATGTGTTTATTTATCACCTGCTCCCGCATACATCTCCCAAAGTGTTCATATAGATGTAGTGTGGAGAAAATCTTCCACAGACCTTGCATAGAAGTAGGTTAACTGGCGAGTATTGCCTGACATTTCAATAATGCTCTGTTTAAATATTATTTGAGTTGTGCAATACTCCCAATCGACAGTTCAGTGACGCATAATCACAGCCCCAGTTTGAAAAAACCCAAGGTCACTCTTATCTTGTGGTTCACGTTGTCTTTCTGGTTAATTTGACATGTTGAATTCTCTCTCCCTTCCTCTGTCTTCCTGCACTGTCCCCGTCTCAAAACTCCCCTACAATCAACAAGCTCTTATCTTGGTCCTCTCCTGGTAACAGTCACAAATCCATTAAAATCTTTCAGTCAGTGCGTATGTCCATGAGAACAGAATAATTGAGTTTAGTCATAAATGTCCATTTCGTGTCATGCCCAACACACTGATTGTCTTCTCTTTAATGACTTGAAGTGGTGGCATTTATAATTTTTGATATAATACACATTGTACAAAATGAAACTAAACATGGTAGAGTGCAGCAGCCATCTTTCCAAGATACTTCATATATCATTTCAAAATCTTCATCTTTTTCAACATCTCTTTATCATCACCAAAGCACAATTTCCACTGCTTCCACTGTTACAGTGAAAATTATGTATAAATTTCATATTTAAACTGTCTTTTACTGCATCATGGATGCTTTATCCACATTTACCCAAGTTCACCTTTAAATGCAATTTCACTACAAGGTTTTATGATAAAATATTGGCCTTAGGCAGGCAGGTGTACCGTATTTTCCTCTGCATCCAAGGGTGACTGTAGTTTTCTGCCTTGTGAAAACATTCCCCCCTTCAGTGCTGAAAACACTAAATCATTTTCTCCAATGGACAGCAGAAATAGTGTAATACTTTATGACAGGACTGGTTCTACTTTCCCAGATGGCGAAAGGCACAGGCCTACTGTGTGCTTTGAAAGGGATTATTATGAGTCAATACTCTGAGTATTAAGCTTTGCATTTTCACTGGGTGCAGTTGTTGATTTTGGGCTCTCATCTGGCTTGGTCATGCATTCATTTTTTTCCTTTCAGTCATGGGTGCTGCACTAGTGTTTTTCCATACTTCGAATAAATCAGCAAAGCTTACCTAATGTTAAGTGACAGAGATGAAAATATCTTTAACTTTTGACTGATAACAGTAATGACTTCAATGTCCTCCCTGTACACCTAGGTGAATTTATTCACTGCTCTGAATTAGCTGTGGCATACAAAGTGGGATATACTGATTTTCAACTTTGCAGAGTAATGTTTTTTTTTTTTTATCTTTGCAAAGTATTCACAGACATAACAAACACTGAATCATTCCTCCTCTCCCACCGCATTAGTTCTCTTTGGTTCTTATACCATTCTTGTGCACTATAATGCAGCTGTTTCTGTCTATTTCACCTACAATGTTGGCATGTCTGGCAGAGAGTTCCATGAGGGTACTTGATGAGCATCTTCCTCCTTCCTGTACAGTACTGATGTCTCACTCTGGCCAAGTAATATAAACTAAAGGTGGAATTGTCGGACACGTAATAGCAATAATCAGGCTCCACAGATTCTTCCTCTTCAGCATCCTCTTCAAGTATCTCAACCCTTTTGACCTCTCAGGGTTTCCTAGTCCAGGGCTTGCAGTATCTGCAGAAATGAACTCATGGCCGTTTTTCCAACTCATGCAATAAATGCCTCCAAATCATTCAAAATGCAGTGCAATTTTAGGCTGTTGTCCTTCGTGATGTGTAAACATTACAGTCCTTGTCTCCCACTTCTGATTGTTGACTGATGGCTCAGATGTAATTTAAAACCCAGGTGTGGTTCACCAAGCAGCAAATAGTGCAGGACTGTGGTATCTTCACAATATTGTCAAGACCCCTCCCAGACCACTGTTCAGCATTCTAAGACTGATCGATGCATACGCTCTTCAGCTGCCTGATTTTTCTTGTACGACTTCATCAGTTTGTGCTCTGCAGGATGAAAATGCCGTTGAGTCAAATCTGATTCCAAGTGACCACTAGCATGGTTTTCTAGGCAAGAGAGGCAGTGAAAGTCATTTACCATTACCTTCTTCTGTACATGGCTCCAGCGTGCAAACACAGAGACAATATGTAAATTCCACAAACCCTGAGCTGGGTTCAAATCCACACCCACTGAGCAGTTCAGCAGTTGTTCACCACTGTGCCCCTTGTGTTCTGCTGCTACCTGACTAAAAGCTTCTTCTGTGCAACAATATTTGGCATTGCAGATACAATGACTTACAGTAAACACATACAGGTACCAATATTTACTTTGAAAGCAGACATCAAATTCAGATGTTTTCAAAAACCCAGGAAGTGGAGATCAGTGGTCTTAATGCTCCGAAATATCCAGCAGACCTAGGACTTCAGCTTTGTGTTTTTGATCAAGACACAACATCAGAAATCGAGACAGCAAACTGTCCTGCCCCTGTGGGGATTAGTGAGCTTGTTTCCTCTTTACCATAATCCTGCAAATTTTTACAACAGAATAAATCACTTGATTACTTTACATTGATGATTGACATGTGCATTGATGGTCACTTATTTTACATTAGTTTAGCAAAACACTGAATAAAATAATAAAACAAGTCTAGCAATCTAGGGTAAGTATAAAATGGATATTTTTTTGTTTTCTGTTTTTGGAGTGGTGTAAATTCATCAAGGGACATAATTAACATGGAACAAAAGCGAACATATGCTGCGGGTATGGCAGAGCAAAGACTCAGAAATTCTGCCTATGGCACCTTCTTTCAGCATTCTTTTCAGCACATTTGTTCCTCGGGTTCCTCAAGCATGTAACCTGATACTTCCCTGACATTGCATATCGCTTTGCTTTCGAAACTTTATTCCATTGTATTTTTGACTGGAGGAGGGGCCAACCAATCACAACAGCCCCAAGTCTGGTCCAAATGCACCTGAACTGTAACTAATCAAAAGTAATTGGTCTCATAATTCATGTTGCTGTTGAATTGCTCATGTTAAATCAACACACCTGCAAGCTGCAATTGCAAACCTATTACTGAAGAGAGCCGAGATATCACGAATTCATTTGGCGATTTATTTGGATGTGATCTGTGTCCATTTGCTCTGTCTGAATACTATTATGTGGTGTGAAATTATAATGTTATGGATTTGGTTGAAGAAGAAAACGAAAAATATAGATAAATTAAATAGGAAAAAACAAAACAACATTGGTCTCTTGAGAAACTGTGACAGGTCTATAGCAAAAGCCTTGTTCGTAGAGTTAACACATGGTACGCTTAACCCTTATACATTTATGTACGCAAGCTCTCAGTGTGCGAGTGCATGTATTGAGCAGGGGAGTAAGGAAGCAGGAGTGAGACAGAATGTGGACATTGCTGAAAGAAAATGAGAAGCTGGTTAATGAAGTACCTTCCTTTGTCGAAGGAACAGGCTCCTTGTGTTTTATGGCTAGTGAACTGTAAAACCCAGAAGGCCACGGTGGATGGCAAAACGCCTGGGTCGATGGATGGAGATAATAAAATTAACAGGCCATTTTGGCTCCAGGATGGGGTCAAACTTGTATTCTCAGGCTGTCTGCAGAACTGGAGATAACTGGAGGAGACCTGAGTCCCATACTGAATCCTTCTTCACAGGGGAAAGAAAAAGTTCAATTTAAGACAGTGGGACTACCATGGTAAGGTGGTGCTCTGTTACAGCCCACCCCATAAGTAATAGACATACAGAGTGACAAATATTATGATCGTAAAACCATGTTGTGAAGAAATAGCTTTGTGTAACAAAGACACAAATATTGTGAGTAGACAAGTGACCCAAAGTAATTATCGTTTTAATATACATTTGAAAATGAAAAATCCTCTAAAAATGTTTCAGATAATTGTTTTTAAGGTAAATTTAACATGTCAAAAATACCTGGGCTATTTTATGCTTGAATATTTCAATAAAAAGCAATAGACTTTTTTGCTATGTATTTATCAGTATAGTCTATGTAAATGTTGTAAATGGATGTCATTATTTTTTAGCAGCTAAAGAACTTTCAAACTGGTGGATTTGACAAGGAAGCAACCAACAACCAAGGAAACATTTCTGACATGAAACGCAGAATGTACATGTTTATATAAATAAATATAAATAAATCAGTATGAAGTATTCACAGTCAGATTCTTCAACATTATTCATTTTCCCTGTCAACATGCAAAGACTGGCTTTTAAAAATTCAGGAACGTTTTCCATTTGCATACTTCCGTAAGGATTTTTTTCTGACACCCATTTTCACAATAACAAATTAACAACTTCTATTTTGACTGCTTAAATTATTAGACAATAATAGTAATTACATTTAATAAATTGCAAGGAATTTTTTTGTTACTTCTGTTGCCTTTTGTTCATTTTTTCTTTCTATAATAAAGCACTGCATATTGTATTTATGTTGAAATAAGTTTAATAGAGCATCATTCTGGATGGCACACTGACATGGTGCCTGGGCTATTCTGGCACAGGTTTGAATCTGGCTCAGTCTGTGTGAAGTTTGGATGTTTTCCCTGTGAGGATTTCCTTTGGGTGCTCCAGTTTCCTCCCACAGTCCAAAGACATGCAGGTCTGTTGAACTGGTGATGGTAAGTTGCCTGTGTACATTATTTCATTTAGCAGATGCTTTTCTGCAAAGCAACTTGCAATGAACTCTATCTAGTGTTATGGGCCCACACACCTTATTCACCACGGTGACTTACACTGCTAGATACACTACTTGCAATGGGTCACTCATTCATACATCAGTGAAACACACTCTCTCTGTCACTCACACACACTGGGTGAACCTGAACAGCATGTCTTTGGACTGTGGGAGGAAACCAGAGCATCCGGAGGAAACCCATGCAGACAAGGGGAGAACATGCAAATTCCATACAGACTGAGCAGGGATCAAACCCATATCCTCTTATGCTACCCAGGCACTATAAGACAGCAGCACTACTCACTTTGCCACCGTGTCACTCATAGCACCATAGCAACAGAGTGTGTGTATGTGTAGCTACCTGGTGATGGACAAACATCCTATTCAGGATGTACCTTCCAGCCTTGGGCCCAGTGATTTTGGTGTAGACTCTGGATTGGCACGACCCTGACCAGTACAAGCAGGTAGTCAAAGTGAGTGAGAGAAAAATCACACACACACACACACACACTCTCTGAAGCCACTCATCCCAGGTGGGGTTGCGGCAAGCAGGAGGCAAACCTGGCAACACAGGGCGCAAGGGTGGAGGGGGAGGAGACACACCCAGGATGGGATGCCAGGCTGTCGCAAGGCACCCCAAGCAGAACTCGAACACCCAGACCCACCAGAGAGCAGGCACAGCCCAAACCTGCAGCGCCACCACGCCCCCTGAGAGAAAAATCATTTCCTTTTAATTCACCTTCCCCAGCAAACCTATGCTCTTAGTACAACCAATGTATAGGCTAATATTTCACTGGGACCTACAGGTGGTTAAAATGAGTGAAACCAGTGAATTTGTTTAAAAGATAGAAATCTGAGAATCACAAATCACCATAATGAAGAAAAGATAGGTAGAACAGATTTATAATGAACAGGTAGATTTGCATTACAGAATCTGACTCAATGTACAGATTATCCCTGGAGATTATCATTTGCATATTGACATTTTTATTGCACAGAACTACATCGTGTTGTCTTTTCTGCGGAGGTGAGACACAATTTCAAAGACCAAAGCTGTAGCAAGTTGGATTTACAAAGACTATTGTGTAATGTAATTGTCGATTTAATAAGTGTGGATTTAATAACATCCTGTATTGTACATCGGACCATTTAGAATTGGATTTATTTAATTTCAGTAAAAGTCAGCAGCTTAATAGCTACAGTAATTCAGTTTTATTGAACCAAACGAATGCTTTCCTTAGCTTCAGTGTTCCAGTCCAGAAAAGCCCTGAAAAATGTGCCAATGCGTGGACAGTATAGCTCACAGCTTCTCTAGGAGAAGTCCCCTGGTTTTAGGATACCCCTAAAACATTGCTAATTTTAAAAAAAAATCATCTATCAAAGACACAAACTATTTCCTGTACTGTTAAGAGGCCATCGTTCCTTAGATAACTATGCCAACTCTCGACAAATCAGAAAAACTTTCAAACCAACTTTCCAACTGAGAAGGATGAGGAGATAGAACATTCACAGCTGGATCCAGGAGTCAATAGGTACAACCACTTTAAGTAAATGATTAAACAGATGATGTCAGTGCACAGTTTGGATTTTAAAACATTGTGTAATATGACACTGCTATTTACCTTCTTGGCCTTCAAGTAGAGTAGCTGGGAAGCCATCAGCTTAGACAGACGTCCATCTAGGCACGTCACACTCCACCTCTGTAGGACTACCCAATGCCAAAGTCAATATTAGCTCACAGTTTGGGTTTATTTTTAGAGGACTGTCTGTGCCAATAGTATTTTAATCAAAATAGTTAGCCCCTAAAGCATTGCTTAGATAGATGGCTTTAATTTCCAGCAATGTATTTTAGTCAAGATTAAGTATGCATTTTTTTGTAAGTTACAGTACCTAGACTATAAGTGGTATGTCTATGACTAATATTTCAATACTTCTGTAAATCTCCATTAGGTCTAGACTTCTGCTTCTTCATTGGTTGCTTGAAGTAAAATACTCAACTGGACATTTGGCGCCAGGTTTTAATTGTGGTTTCTGTAAGCTATAGTGTGGTTCTAGTGTTTTCTGATTGCTTTAGGGGAAACTGCCTTGAGTGACAGTCCTTATTTGTGCTGCATCAGACTTAAAAGAAATAATTTTATTCTATGCTCAAATCTGAGGGGGGCGCGGGGGCGCGGGGGCGCGGTGGCGCAGTGGGTTGGACCAGGGTCCTGCTCTCCAGTGGGTCTGGGGTTCGAGTCCTGCTTGGGGTGCCTTGCGACGGACTGGCGTCCCATCCTGGGTGTGTCCCCTCCTCCTCTGGCCTTATGCCCTGTGTTGCCGGGTAGGCTCCGGTTCCCCGTGACCCCGTATGGGACAAGCGGTTCTGAAAATGTGTGTGTGTGTGTGTGTGTATTTAATTGAAATGTCCAGATAGCAAGCCTTTGCATTCCATTATCTTCTTCATTGAAAGGTTCGAGCACCAGTGTTCAATGATGCCTTGGGACAGCATGAGGCCGAAAATGTGTGTGTGTGTGTGTGTGTGTGTGTGTGTGTGTGCTCAAATCTCTCCGTCTGTATCATGAAATACCTGCCCCAATGCAGGTACCTTTAGAGCTTTAGGGTTTACACTTTACGCAGCTGGATAGCCGTGTAATGTAATTTTATTTCATGTCTTTGCTTTATACTTTGAATTTTGGTACTTTCGTATACTGCTCCAAATAAAAAAAGTATGCCTCACTACATGTGAAAAATAAGTGTAAAATGAGAGAAAAACACAATTTGTCCTAAGGGGTATCTGGTTAGTTTATTTGTACCACACACCTAACTCAAAACAGATGTTGAGATAAGGCCATCAAAACGAAATGACAAAGAGAACAGAAAATGTACAGATTCTAATAGATGATTTTCTAAAACTTTAGTATGACTGGTTGTTATATAAGAACCCAAACAAATGTTTAAAACTGTACACTGAAATGTCTAGCTCACCTGTGAACCGTTAGCGGTCACAATACTGCCTGCAGGGCTGACAAATTTGTGGGACTCATGCGGCATGTATTTGGAGGTCGCGTGCTGTTTCTTCCCACCCCACGCTTTGAAAGCAAAATAAAAAATACTGCGGGAGTTAAAGTGGTCCAGCATGTGGTTAAAATTTGCACTGCTATGTGGTTTGGCATTGCTCTGTCCTTTGTGCTTGCACTTAAATAAAGGCTTAGCATGGGTTTCTTTTATCTTGTTGGGGATTTGGGCATCATCTGTGTTGTTTAAAAACGCCCTTTTCTAGCATGATAACCCTGCCTACTGAGATGCTGAAGCAATATTTTACCTAGACCCCACGTCTCTTCTTTTGTGCCTTGTGTTGAAGATGGTCTGTAAAGTTGAGCTGTGTAGGAGTGGAAGACCTTATTACAACACCTACATTCATACAGTGTTACTGCAGTTGCATATTTAGAGCATGAATTCTGATTTTTCTGCACAGTCATATCAGAAATTATATATAGTTTATGTAGAACCAGCTGGTTTTAAACTGTGTTTTTTTACTGTAGGAGGAAAGTGTAACTAAAAAACAGGTGTCTTAGTCGCCACCACATTTTTCGGTTCATGTCAGTGCTACCCTTGACACCATGAGTTTTTTGTTGGATACCAAATTGGAAAGATTTTTTTTACTCATCCCTTCCCTATGTGTGCCTTTTTCCCCATCGGCACCCTTCCCTTCTGTGAAATGTCACTCTGTGAAATATAAATACTATATCAACATATGGCTACTTTTTTTAATATTAAGGTAAGCCCACATTAACAACTCTCGAGCAACTTCTGAACAGATATATGTATGCAGCATGTGGCTGGCTGTAGGGTAAAAGTGGCCACAAGTGTAGGAGAGACACAGCAGACAGTAGGATTTTCCCCATAAAAAAGAGCCTTTACTGGAAGCTCCCCTTTAAAACAAAAACGCAAAATATACTTTTGCAGCATAGCTCAGGAGTGAATATAAACCACAAAAAACCACCAAACTTGTCAGGAGAACTACTACCCTGGTTGAATCCCTGGGGCCCCTTCTACTCCCTGGCCAAACTTCCTCGATCTCCACCCCAAAGTCCTTAGACCAGCTGCTTCAAAGTCCTTTGTGATTCCACAAAGCAGCTGGTCGTCATCATTCTGTTTGGGCAAGAGGGGACCATTGGAACTGCACACCAGGTAAATCCCACCTCCAGCCCCAGGCTGTACTGCCCAGCAGCTCACAAGCATATATCACAACCTTGTTTCAAAACACGGTTCATATAACATATGTTCATATAATGATGACTGATATACTATATTTAGTATATAAAATACTGTGAAACTGGATAACATATACAGCTTTATTGGACATAAATACAGAAGAATAATTATACCTTTCTAGTTCATTAATAGCCATATTTCACATATTTCATGATTATGGGTCTTTTTCATAATTTAACTGCCAAACCACAAATAAAGCAATCTGAACCAATCAGGTAATTTTACTTGATTTAATTATATTGCCTTGCCTGCCAAATTCTTCTGTTAGCAAACTGTGAAAATATAAGTCATTATCTTGTTATCTTGCCAGCGGCAAAGGTGCGGACACCCAGGATGTTGAGAGCAGCTCAAAGCTGAGTGACGATGTTGTCGGCCAATGTGAATGGCCAAGAGGCCTCACACCATGATAGATTTTCTGCATTTCTTGGCACGTGTGTACATGGCACTAGAGGAGTTACCTGTCACCTGTCCGCATGGGACAAACCCATTCAAGCCTGTGCAGCACACTCAGTTACAATGAGATGAGCACAGGTAATAACTGGAAAAGAGAGGATCTCTTTCTTTTTTCGGTGTCATGCACATCAGGTTTATATAAACCTGCATGTTCAGGCAATCTTCTCTTTAACTAATGGGGCCTTATTTACGGGTATCATCAGCGGTCCTTCTAACATTCAAAGAATCTAAAGGTGTCACGTGTTTCGAACTGTGCTGTCTTTGAAGGTAGTTTTTAAAGTTTCACATTACCTTCCTATGACTGAATCTGTGACATTTTAACCTGTACATAGTCAAGAGGTCTGCCTCTCTCACTCTCTGGACTCTCATGGCTTGACCAGAGGCCTCAAACAAGGCCCGAAAAGCAAATTCCTGAGCACAAAGCGCCCGGCTGTTTCCGTCCATATCATGTAGGCTCTCTCAGAGCCATTGTGTGGTGTGAAGGTTCTGCCCCTGAAGACGACTCTGAAAAGCCCCTCGTGATAGAGGAGATTAGGTTTCTGCATGAGGCTGACTGCTTTTGATCAAAGGGTGGGGATGGGCTACTTTTATCATCACGCCCCACAAATGCAAAGGGGGGGGGGGGGGGGGAATAAGGTCATTACAAGCAACGAATCTGGAACAAAGTAGTTTGAATTACCGAGTTTTTGAGATGAATGGGGGTGCAACTCATTTAGAAAGCAGTCATATGCTGGAGGAGTGGGATTAAGAAGACTGCTGGTGGGGGCTGGGAGTGGGCATTTATGAAGGAAAGGTCCTAGCATGTTGACTGCGCATGGAGTGAGGCTTACTGGAGAACTGCAAGCTCATCCAGGCTTTGCCAGGCATGTCTGTTCAACAAATTGAACATTACGTGGAACAAATACTCTTTGAATGTCTGTCACAGCAAAGCCTGCTTTTCACTGCAATCCGAGAAGTGGTCAAAGTCTGAAAGGGTGATTGGGGTTTTTAAATCTCACTCGGTGGGTGGAAGTCACGTTTCAGAAGTGTTGACACAAAGTGAGGGCTCTTGAGAAGACAATGAAAGAAATTTTAATTTGTATATGTGTTGGCTGGCAACATGGAACCCACACAACCGCTTGACCTGAGCGGGGTCGCAGCAAACCGGAGCCTAACCCAGCAACACAGGGTGCAAGGCTGGAGGGGGAGGGGACACACCCAGGACAGGACACCAGTCTATCGGAAGGCACCCCAAGCAGGACTTGAACCCCAGACCCATCCCCTGGGAGGTGCTGCTCAAACCCACTGAGCCATGGTACCCCACACACAGAACATGGAACATTCTATTGAATGGTAAATTCTGATTGGATATTGCAAAGAAAACAGTTTAGAGAAAAGAGAGATTTTGTGTTATCACTGTTTCAAATAGTATTTCCTCTGACATTTCAAACATTTGCTGAAAGCTTAATTTTGACAGCCTAAATTTGTTTCGGCAGTGCAGATGTAAAGATGCGCTCTGTATGTGTTAAGCAGAATTTTAACTCCTGAGCAGTATTGTTCTAGAAAAAGCAAAGTCTAAATTATGCCTGTGTGGTAAACAGGTAACTGAAGTGTTAAATCATAAAGTGATAAAGAAATCTTTATGGGTTTTCTGAGGAAATGGCCCTCTGAAAAGCAATAAAACTGTCTGGCTACAGAAAAGAAATTGTAAATTAGACACTCAAAAGTGGGGGGTCAGTAGCTCTGACTGGAATGGACATTGCAAAGTGAGGTCAGACAGGTCTGTCTTGACCTGGTGAAGTTTTTCATATCATCATCCACAGCGCCTTTTTGTGGTGGTTGCTCCTCATTTCAGAGCTGCTTTGTTGGGTAGAGAAGTTGAAGTCGCCATAATAATAGATTCAGTTGTTGCAAATGTGTACTATATATATATATATATATATATCAGCTCTTTAATATTTGGCCTAAAGCACATATCACAAACCCACATAATGTCACATGTGAGCTTAAAGTTATTTGCAGCAAGTCCCTATATCTTGCCTAACTAGTTTTTTTTTGACGCTCATGCCTTTCCCATTAAATCTGGATAATTGCTTCAGTCAGTACTCATGTGTCTTACTGTTATCAGGGAGAGCGCATTCAGGAACATTCCAGAGAAGACTGCTGTGGTCTCTATTGTTTAGGGCTATGAATTTCAGAGAAAGGCCTTCTTCATGCCTGCTCCTTGTTACAGTTGAAAGGAGGGTATAGGAGAAAGGAGGAGGGTAAAGAAGGTATACGATTGCATGAAATCCTTCTATTACTTCTAGGGACAGATCCAATAAATACCAATGTCATTTGAGTGAATTTCTTTCAGTTTTTTTTGTTTCTGTTTTCTTCTGTGTTGTCAACAACTGCTAATGGAATTCATTAAATAATGGTGAATAGCATTAAAAATTACATAGCATTGCTGCCAGATTATAGAAGGGAGACATTGCCTTGGGTTTCTGCCACATTAATACTTGCGACATGGTGCATCCAATACAAAGCATGGTGTGGGGATCTGGCAGTCATCGTCTCCAAGACGAGGTCCATCTGAACCAACATGTTGGAGCCAGAAGCCCAGTCTAATTGATCTCCTCCAGTTTATGGTTGTTTCAGTTGGCTAATGTGTCGTTATTCAAGCCTGGTCTTTAAAGACACAATCTTCTGCTTCTGGAATCTGAAATAACTAGGCATCCTTCCATGTCGTCTGGTCAGTGCTACCGTCTGATCAATATTTTAGCTATAATTCCTACACTATGTTAATATTAAATTCATGACAGACAGACTGGAATGCTGGCAGGTTTCAGTTTTTGCTATCAAGACGGTACTGCTGGTTCTATTCAATTTATTTGTAGCACATGCAAACAGAGTAATTACTGTGTATTGTGTATTTTTGTGTAGAAACATAAAAGCTCAAGAGGTGGAAAAAACCCCATTGAAAGTTTTAAGAGAGAAATGGAATCTTGAAACAAAATAAACTCTAAAGCAAAGCAGAAAAGGTGCAGGCAAACAGTACCGTTTGTAATTAGTGGTACAACAGGTAGCTTGTCTTTCTGTATTAGTGTCTCAAATTGCTTTTAAAAAACTATTAAGGCCTAAACAATACAGGTCTTACCATAATTGCAGACTTTGAAATTTGCATGCACAGTACAACTAGGAATGATCCCTTTTTCTTTTCACATATGGTACCCTGCTATCTGCCCTCTACAGTTACATTTTTAATGTACCTTATGTATATGACACTTAAAAGTCTTCTTAAACACCATGCATCTACTACACTGGAACCTGAACCTGATGTAAGAGCTTTGTAATTCAGTATTAAGTAGGGCATTTTATCAAGTGCTCAGTTGAGGAAAATGTAAAACAGTAGAGAGAAATACCTAAAGCACCACAGCTTATAATAGTGCCCTAAGAAACTTCTTTTTCTGATTTGCATTTAATTTACCTTTACCATTCCTCATTTTGCAGATAATTCTCTCCAAAACACAGGACTCCGAAAGAGTGCCTTTGTCATCGTACAACTGTAACACAATGGCTTCCATACAAATGCAACAGCAAACACTTTTTCAGCACAATTTCCACTTTGTCACTTTGGACTACAGCAGCAAGTGAGGCATCAGGTCCAGGCAGGCAGCCCATGATGAGGTTGGTTTACTGCAGGCTTTCCAGTGGCCTAGATGCTGCACATGTTCATCATGACAAGCTATAGCTGGACTGCGGGTCTGATGCCTGAGCCAGAGCCTGTCATTTCAGGGTCACAAAAGGATCAGACAGTCCTGACATTTGTTGCAGAAAATAGCTGTTAACTGAAACTCAGTTAAATGTCCAGTGATTTGGAACACACTTGTTGACAGACAAGTCAACATCTCTGTGTATCTGTGCTGGACTTTTAACATGGATGCAATTAGGCAGATAAATATAAATCACATATAAAATTTTTACTCCTCCTTCATATTGTAAAGGTGGAAATGCAAAATGTTCTTTGGTGGGTCTAAATATTTGTACCCCATTGTTGAGAAATAGTCTAACACCATCTGCTTTGGGGCTGTTAAAAAAAGAATAAGACTTTTAAAACTTGTAATTCAAGCAGCAATCACAATTGAGATGCCTTATTAAAACACATTAGCGCTGATGAAATGGATCTTGATTCCACATAAACCCTGGCTGTGAAAATAAATACATGGTATAAAGTATGTGGATCACCATAATTACTCTGCCTTCAACACATTCTCAGGTAACTTTAAAATGTACCCTGGGCCCAAACAACAAATGTTTATTATGGCTTTTGTGGACAAAGCAAAACATGGAGCAGTGATTACTGGGTGTAAACAGGCAATCTGAAGTAATAGTTGCTGGCTGTCCTCAGAAATGTATTATTGTGAAAGAAATGGTTCTACTGGGTGCAGTATTGATTGCAGGGTCTTTGAAAAGCTGCTTTTCGAAAGAAAACGCTTCCACAGAAATTCAAATTTTATATCGTTCACATCAACCCTGTTACTATTTGGAAAACCCAGCTATCTGAACTCACATTCTTTGAGAATAACTCTGGCTGCCTCAATTATTTCAGAGTTCAATTTAATGCAAAGATCTCTATCACATTATTTTGAATCTATTTTTAATTCACATGAACTTGTAAAGCTGGCAGGCAAAGAAAATCAAAAAACTAATTAACATCTAATTAACTATTACAACATTTTATGTTTAAGAAGACTAAATTCCTACACTAGCATTAGATTATTCATATGTTTTGTTATGCGAGCTGAAATTTACTTGTGTAGCAGGTTGGAGATTTTCATTCTATTGCCCTCTATAGGGGGGTGCGGTGGCGTGGTGGCACAGTGGGTTGGACCACAGTCCTGCTCTCTGGTGGGTCTGGGGTTTGAGTCCCGCTTGGGGTGCCTTGCGATGGACTGGCGTCCTGTCCTGGGTGTGTCCCCTCCCCCTCCGGCCTTGCGCCCTGTGTTACCGGGTAGGCTCCGGTTCCCCGCGACCCCATATGGGACAAGCGGCTCTGAAAATGTGTGTGTGTGTCCTCTATAGTGGAAGGGGATCAAGCCAAAAAAAGCTTATTTCATTCTCTACTGATAAAGGTACACTGATCCTATTCTAGCCCATTCTGAAAAATTAACAAAATTCTGATAAAGCATAATGCCTGAAAAAAAATCAGGTAACAAAATCACTCGTACTATTATTTCTTAGGGGGGGAAAATTCCATTATGTTCCAAGTTCAAGTTCATGATGCAATTGCCCTAAATGACACCCCGTACACAAGAAATGAACACATTAAAATAGAATGAATAAGAGTTAACTTAAGCATTACATATAAAATGCATTTTAAAAAGTATTTGGTTCCGTAAAGCAAACTTACCAAGATAGGTGAGTGGACAGGCTTGAGGAGGACCAGGGCTATATATTATGTTGATTATGTTGCATGGAAATAAATGAGTAATTAGAAATAAAGAAACATTTTAAAAAGTAAAGCTTAATGATGCAAAAGAGATGACACAAACACAAAAACGTGAGCGGGCACGTGAAACCACAGATTGCCAGAATACAACCGTGGAGTGTGGATACTCAGTTCCCACAATGCAGTGTGTCTCACATCTCACGGTCTCTCCCACACAGCCACTTGGCACAATTTTCAGAAGCGGTCTCAGTTTTTTCTACTTTTTTCCTGAACGTTGCAGGTCGAGACCAGATGTCGCAGACAGGAAAAATAAAAATCTAGAATAATCAACAAAAAAGTAAGTGGAGGTAATGGTAGTGGTAATTATAATAGAACAGTAAGCGGTTTTACTATTCACAGGCCAGATAAGTGAAAAACCAGATATCTGGAGACAGAGATGAGTGAATTATCGGTAAGAGTATATTAGAGAATCCAAAGAGCTGAATTGGAAAAAAATGAAGGTGAGATCACCTCTATTTGTACAGATTAGATGTGATAGAATGTGTCTGCGGGTCAGAAACAAAAATCATTACAAGCATAATATAAAGCTTCCTTTATAGACAAATCAGTCTTTAATAGTAGGGTAATATTCCTTATTGTCCAACCAAAATTATTTAAAACATTATTATATTTAGTGACATCATAAATGTTTAATTACAGATGTGGATGTTTAATTATTAAACCATACACCACTAAATAATATAAAGAGGTAAACAATACATATTTAAAATGGCGTTATAAACCTTAATTCTGGACATGATGATAGCTATAAAATATGACTCCCCAGTAGTGAAAAAAATACATTTTTTGAGAAGGACTCACAAAAAATATACGTCACATTAAGTTTCTGGCGTTTTAGAATAATTAGCTCAAATCAAGGGTGAAGAGTGCAGCTAAGGCTGTCATCACGGTGGCACGAGGAGAACGGCCACGTGCAGCAGAACAGCAAACGTGGTTTTCCACAGGGAATATATGCCCAACTTGAAGCCCGGCTCCTTGTTTGGCTCCAACTGCCAAGGCCTGGTGGGAGGAAACAGTCTTATTTTGTCACTGCAGAAGCAATTTGGCTGACAGGCGATACTTAACAGCCTGAGGACAAAAAGACAAAAAAAATCTCCAGCCCTGTCTCCGTCTTCACGTACTGTCTCAGTACCTGAAAGCGGCGGCCAATTTAGAATTCCATTTTGTGCACGCCTGCATTCTGACACATTGGACACTGGCTCTTTGGGGATGGATGCGCTTGGGGTGAAAGGTCCCCTTTGTGTTATTGTGACTGCGAGCGGACCAGCGACCAATTACGGCGGGACACATGGCAGCCACAATCCCTCTGGCCGCTGCGGAGCCCCCCGTGGGGTGTGCTGCATTGGCCCTAATGACGGTGCCTGTCTGGAGCCGTTACCGCCAGTGCTGGGACGGGACATCACCTGGTCCAGGGGTTCAGCTGATTTATTTATGAACACATTTGATCGCATTTGTGCAAACACGGGAGCAGACAACGGCCCCCCGTGGAACTGCCAGGACTCCATGAGCATGTCATTTAAATTATTAATTGGTATTACACTATTGCATTTATAGCTTGTTAAAACTTGTTTTTCAAATTCGGTTTCTTCTTCATACTCAAATTTTTTTCTTTATAAAGTGGCAAGAGCTGTCTTCCTTTTTGCATGAAAACATTGAAATGGCATTTTCCCCAGTCTAAACTGGCAGGTAATGTCAGTAACCTATTTGCCACAGTGCTGCACACAGGAATATGCTGTAGCTGTATGATCAGAAGGGTTCACTCGCTAACCCTAACTTAATTTTATTTATTCATTTGACTCATTCACACACACAACTAAATTTCCTGCAAAATAATTTTTGTCATATTATTATTTTTGAAAACATATCTGTCACATTACTTTTACATTCGGTAAGTACAGTATGTGTGTGCATTTGGCTATAATTTGTGGACCTTAAACCCAACAATGATGTTTTTGTGTATTTGGGTCCAAAATGTTTTTCAGTGTGAAACTGTACTGCACTTTCTTCAACCCTTATCCCAGTCAAACCTCTCATTGGTTTTACATGACACCTCAACAACATTCGCAGGTTTCACTGCTCTGTAGTTCTTCTGGATTAATAAGAAGGCAATTTACCATCAGATAAAAGCTGGAGCAGTTTCCTTAGGGCTAACAGCCATTTAGAACATTAACCTCATATACCCTATTGTCCTTCCATCAAACAAGTACTGTGTTTAAGATGATCTCATTGAATTATGCTCTGAGCAAAAATCTTTCATTATACGGTCAGATGTAGCGGTGCCTCCCTCATGTTTGGTTCCATATTTAAAGAAATGTATAATTTTGAATGGTCAGTCTATTTAGGGTGCTGCTTTATATATCTCTGGCAATGCCAGATTTATTGCAATAAACAAGATACATCTGGAACATATTTGTAGTTAATAAACTCAGATTGGACAAATTATCTCTCTGACCCTTAGGTTGTGTAAGTATGGTGATGGAAGGAGATGACAAGGTGGAGCTGGACAGCTGGTCTGATGCCGGAACTCATCACAGATTAAGCATCTTTCTGAAACTTTAAATACAGACCAAATCCTGGCTGCTTGTCCTTGTCTTGTATTATTATTTTCCATGATTAAAAGCTGTTCTTGCCACAGAACCAAAAACAAACATGCAGTTTTATTTTGGTTATTGAAAGGAGATCTGAAAGCTCCGAAACACACAGCGCCTGTCAATGGTCTATTATAATGATCTCTGAGAGATCTGAGAGCTCTCTGTCGGTGGGGGCTAAAGACTTTGTAAGGACAGCATTCATTTGAGACGGAGGAGAGACAGAAGCCATAACCACGGTCAGACACGTATTGCTTTTCCTTTGAACATAGACACAGAGAATATGGAGACAGCTTTAGGACACAAAATACAATCTTAAGCTCCCCAAATTATCTGAAACCACTGCATATGAAGCAACACTATACAAAGTACTGCAAGCACTGATACTACCTCTTTATTATAAGGTATATATTAATAAAGGCAGAAAAAGCCATAAAGTAGACAAATTGTGTGGTGTGATTACATCATTTCTTCCGAGGGGGAAAAAATAATTTGTCTGATGACTTGATGCACTAAATCACGAACATGTTTAGGTGTCATTGTTCTTGGCTGAGTGACAGTGCCATAACTCAATTACCCTTTTGTCCATCCCCTTAAATGAGTTATATTTTTTCTCCTGGCAGAATAGCATAACGTGGCAGTGGCATTTATGGTTAAAAACTTGAGATTCAGATTCTGACAATTACAAGGTGTCTTCAAATTTTTAAAACCATCTACATTAAACCCAGTGTTAATTGAAATTCTGCTGCTAAATGGAAAATAATTGCGTTACAGTAGACATTTTATAAACCGCTTAGTGCCTTATAGTGCAGACAGGTATAGGAAAGTATGGAGTGCGCAATTATGTTTTTCCAGATGGATTTTTGAGAAACGACACATTCAGCCAGTTTCCATATCCACAGAGCGAATGGAAAGGGGGAAAAAACAATGAGACATTGCACACTTAAAATAAATGCGTTCTGTATAACTTGACCCAGAACATTCCATCCAGCTGTCCGATAGAAAACTGAACAAAAAAGGACACTTTGCTGTTACCCATTCCTTTCTATTTACTCTAGGCTGAAGGCGTGTAAACTTCAGGCTTACATTGTGCCTTCTGTATGACAGACTCAAGTGTGTTACTTTTTCCCTGCAGCAAACAGTCTGTTTCAGGCTTTTTTTGGGAGTAATGTCTGTCTTTCCAGATAGAAATTCCCTTATAAAGCGATGTGTTCTTTGGGATCAGGTTTGACATGATGAAAATACTTTGACTCATCTGCACTGTGCTGTGTATCTATGCCAGGTTTAGGGGACACAGCAGCCTCGTAGCACAAAGAATTATGTTTTTCACAAACCTCACTAACCTTTGAGTACAGAGATGCACAGAAGCCATAAAAAGTGCACCAGCTGCACGTGGATACATGTTTTTAGTTTTAGAGCAGTGTTAATTAGTGGTTTTGCTCAGCTAAATATGAGCTTTCATAAGTCTAAAGGAGAAGAATATGTTTGATTGCAAAGTATTAATCATAGAAAAAATCTCCAAGCCATTTCTTGCCCCTTATTGTTTAGCAGCAATCTCCTGTTATACCTGTTTCCCTTGCATCCCCATTCCCATCAGTTCTTCTGAGAGATGGTGGCAGCCATTCTTCGTATTTCACAACAACATTGGCTGGTTGGACAGTCAGCCCAAACCAGTATAGGATAACTTCTTTTTCACTTGTAAATTAGACCCTTTCACGTGTCATGTTATGTAACTGGTGTAGCGCACGAAGAATTACTGACTTTAAAAATCGGAAAGATCTGATACCGGTTAAAGAATTTAAAAAAGTGCTGGATTGTGTCATTGTATATCATTGCAAGATCGGACAGTTGTGATGATTTTAAGAGAGAGCGAGTAGTGCAGCCCAACCTGTTGCTCTTGCCAGGGCCCAGCCTTTTCATGTGTAAACTTTCCTTCGCTTCAGTGTGTTAGAGCTGGGTACATAACTGCAGCATGTCTGTTCCTGATGTACTGTACATTCAAAGTTAGAAATGGAGACTGTGTCTTTCATCAAATGCATCAGTATTTAAGGATTAAATTCTAATGAGACCAGTCAAGCCAAACCGTTGCCAAAACTTGAGCATAATTCACAGCTGCTCAGAAAGATGATTGTTCTCTCGTTATGTGAATTTACTGGATTCAGAGTGCAAAAGCATTGAAAGCATTGCATTTTTCGCGTTTAACATAATGTTGTATAATTGTGCACTCCTGCAAGGAAAGGCTTTATATAGCAAAAGTGGAGACACTATATTTGGTGGAAAAAGCATTACATAAGAAATTGAAAGAACAAACAAAACAGAGAGAGCAACAGACTGATCATAACAATTGTGGCAGCCGTGGAAATTAAAATAAAAAGACACTGTCCTCCATATGGGAAAACCTTTAAGAAATATGGCAGATAAAATCAATTTACTAGATGTAATATGGATGGATGTCTGGCATGCTTGCCTGGTCAACATACAATATATACAATTGAACACATCACACCTGTGGAACATCCCTTGTGAAATGTATTGCTTGCATTCAGAGATAAGCTGAAGGAGGAACTCAAACAAGATAACTCAAAAGAGAGGATAAACCAACTGACTGATCGAATTCTTTAGTTGTGAAAAAAGCGTGTGTTTAGATCAGCTGGAGTTCAACAAGGCTACTAAAAGAGAACATTTTTAGCCACCAACAAGGAAAGAAAGCATGGCATAGATACTGGGGTTACTTTGATCACTAAGTTGCATATATCCAGAGGTATCTAGCAGAAGAAATTGACAGAGGAAGTCCCCACATAGTGCATCTTCACATACTCCTGAATGCACATTTACATTTTTTTGGCTTCTATGAGATTTATGGGAAACAGCTAGGAATGGAAACAATGATGGATGACTATTGTGGGGGTTTACAAAAGAAAAGCATAACTGCAAACTGAAGAAACTGCTTGACATTACCAGGAAGGTGAAGTTGAATAAGGAACAAATGTGAGTTTGGAGCATTTTAGCTTACATTTATTGATGATGTTGTCTCAGCACGTGGTATACAAACCTAACCCCTGGAAAACCCTAGCTATTTTAAACATGGTACATTCCATTTGAAAAAATGATGATTTGTTATAATATACCTTGAAAAATGTATGTCTCAACTATCTGAAAAGTCCACTCCACATGAAAAAGAGGGAAGTAGGCAAGGCCTGAAAAGAATGATATAATTAAGGAACTAATACTGGAAGTTCTATCACCCAGCAAAAGTGACCAGGATATCAGCTGATTCATAGTTTGGGTTGGGAGAAATACTTCAGAAACAGGAAAAACACTTGTTGCCTACAGGTAACACAAAAAACAACAAAATGTGAAAGATGACTCAATGGAACTTCTGAAAGCGAGGACTTTGAACGAATGGCTTGTACAAAAAATATGTGTTCTTTCCAGGAGGGGAAATGACAAAAGAGAATGAAGTAATATTTAAAAGAACAAGATCTGTGGTTACAAAGGCTGTGTGCAAAGAGATGCTAAAGGGGCATTGGGATGAGAAAAAATGCAAGAGAAGAGGTGGTATCATTTATGAACCTAGATATAATTTTTATTGTGGCATTGCGTAGTCCGTGCTTGGCTCATAGGTCACAGCAGCACCATGATCCACTGCATATTCCTGTTCCTATATGTGAAAAAGTAGCTTTATGTCCTTTTGAATACAAATGTAAAGCATACATTGTACTGACTGACTACAATCCCAGTTTTCCAGAAGCAGGGACCTTGTCAACATCTACAAGCAATCTGTCACGCGGAACACAGGGAGCCGGGATGGCTGAACCCAAGTGCAGCGTTGTTCGTCAGAAGTTGAGGGAAGGGCAAGTTCTCAAAACCAGGGACAGGCAAAGGGTCGGTCGATCGGCGAACAGGACATGAATGAGGATCCATGGACATAGTCGGAGAACGAAGCAAGGAGTCAAAAAAAACCAGAGATCGTGAACAGAGCAAGAGTGCGTGTAGTAACACGAGAAAGGGCGGTTGTCCCAAACGAGATTCCGCAGCGGTACGGGAGCTGAAGAGAGTCTTTATAAGGTGAGTGATTACTCATGAGTTAGTGCGGAGTCAGGTGTGCTGAGCTTTTGCTGTGGGCGTGGACGTGACACAATTTAGTCATAGCATATATAAAAATATTGTTTGCAACATATGGAGTGCCTAATCAAGTGTTTACGCATGATGGGCTGCAGGTTGCATGTAATGAACTGAAAAAGATAAGGGACTGCAATAAAGAAGGGTGTCTCCTAGGTTCTATCTGCTACAACTGATGGGGCCAGATATGGTGGTTTCAGCATCTCAGAAATTGCCACAGTCCTGGGACTCTCCCGCACTACAGTGTCTTGAGATTACAGACAATGGTGCGGTAAACAAAAAACATCCACTCAGCGGTGCTGCTGTGGGCAAAAACACTGTTAATGAGAGAGATAAAAGGAGAATCGCCGGACTCGTTAAAAACAACAGGAAGGCCACAAGTACAAAAATAACATCTTTGTACATGAGAGGTGTGATGAAAGGCATTTCTGAATGCACAACACGTCGAACCTTGAAGCGGATGCATTTCGGCAGCTGAACACCATGTTGGATTCCACTCTTGTCAGATTTGAGCAAAAAGATGAGGTTCCAGTGGTTACATTATTACGAAAGCTGGATAAATGAAATGTGGAAAAAATGTCAGCTGGTGTGATGCATGATGATTTCTATTGCTGACAGCATAGTCAGAATTCGGCATAAACAGGATGAATCCAAAGTTCCATCCTGCCTTGTGCGAAAGGTATTACATTTATTCATTCAGCTCATGCTTTTCTCCAAAGTGACGTACAATGTTACGGTACCTACAATTATTTAATCTTTAGACAGCTGCACAACATTTTACCGAAGCAAAGTAGGGTACGCACCATGCTCAAGGGTACTGCAGCTGGAGGTGGGAATCAAACCTGCAACCTTTGAGTCCAAAGGCAGCACCTGTAACTGCTATGATACCAGGTGCATCCTGCAGTTGTAATGCATTTGGCTCGCATTTGGCCTCAATTACAATTGGGCATCATGTGAATGCCACAGCGTATTTGAGCATGATTTCTGACTAGGTGCATCCCTTCAAGACTTCACTGTCAACACTTCTCAAGTGGATGCTTCTAGCAGGGTAATGTGCCATATTGCAAAGCACACGTTGTCATAAAGTGGCTCTAGGAACATGACAGTGAGCTCAGTTTACTCCAATGGCCTTCACAGTCCCCAGTGCTCAACCCAGTAAAGCACTTTCGGGATGAGGTGTAAAGGGAGCTTCTCAGTGTAAAAGTATGGCACAAAAATGTGCATAAAGTGCATGATGCTACTGAGTCAGCATGGACCAAAATCCATAAAAAATGTTTCAAGCACCTTGTTAAGTCCATTCCTTGAAGAATCCGGGCTATTCTGGAAGCAAAAGAGGGATCTAACGGAAGATTGTACTACATATGTACACCTAATAAAGTGGCTATAGAGTGTGTAACAAATGGTTTATTTCACGGACATTTACAGGATTCACACTATGCGTATAAGTAGAGAATTACAAATGTGCTGTGTGTTGGAGGGAGACTGAAAACTTGCTATGTAGTGCCACACATACGGTCTCCAACAGTAAAGATAATAATTCCCTCCTGAAGAATGTCTGTGATTTGGGATCAGACTCAGAAGAACACCATCAAAATGTGATGTTAGAGTTATATATAAGAGTTATAAGATTGTACAGTACAGATTCTCGCATCCAGCGCCAAAACATCTGGCAAACTCAGAACAATGGCACTTTCTGAATGTAAGTTTCAGCTAGTAACTCAGCTGCAGTCACTATCTCACTGGACAAGCACGTATTATTTGAACATGTCCTTGGCAGAGACAAGGTAGAGTAGGAAGAAGACGCACAGGGAGGCAATTTAGAGTCACTAATTCTTCTGAAACATATACCTTTGGATTGTGCCAGGAAACTGGAGCACCCAGAGGAAACCCACACAAACACGGTGCAAACATGCAAACTTGGCACAGGCTGAGCAGGATTCAAACTCACACCCAAACGCAAAGCCCACAAGCTGTGAAGCACCAACACTACATTATGTGTGTGTGTGTGTGTGTGTGTGTGTGTCCTTTTTTTTGCATGTAAATGGATTTACACAGCCTCTTCACCCCAAATATTTCACTTGTATCCATTACTGGGCGGTCAGTCCTGCTCGCTACTCCCCCCTAACCCCCCGGGACAGACACTTAGGAGCATAACAATAAAATGTGTCCTTCAGAACTCAACGTGAGCTTAAAAGGGGCGACCGGCAGGTGTTTCTGAGTCCCAAAGGGCACCTGCTCTTCTAACCTGGTATGACAGGATAAAGAAAAGAAAATAATAGCAATACAGATAAGAAAGGATAAAGAGACGATAATGATAGCTAAAAACGCCTCCTCCGTCTTCACACCTTTCTCTTTCCCACAGCTGTACTGAAGCTTGCTAGAGACCCTCCCATTGCTGAAAGCTGAACTGACTTTAACTCGAGATCATAGATTTATTATGTACTGCAGCATTAAGAGGAGGAAGAAGAGACAGTATTTGCGGAAGCCTCTGTATAGGTTGCTGTATAGACCACCCTGAGGATCGACTGGAATGGTTTCACCTCAGGGCTATAAAAAGTGCATCATTACCATGGTTATTTTAGCTGTATTACCTCATGTATTGGTTTTGCACACACCCATATCCAGGGCAAGGTACATAACTCTCATTTAGCATAGTATGCATTTATGCAGCTTGGTATTTTCCTTAAAAGCACTTCGGATTACGTGTGCTGCTTCACTCGCTTCTCTGGCATCATTTCACTACAGTATTCTGCTCAGTGGTCGAAGCCATAATGATGAGCATCTGCTGTGACACCACCAAAACTTCCTTATATAACTGATACTTTTGTGTATTGAGAATTACAGTGCCAGGATTCGAGACCGTTCGTTGGCAATCACATGGTAATCTTAGATGAAGCTCAGAACTACTTACTACTCAGTAAGAAATCAGTAATCAGTATGAGCTCAACTACTGCTATGAACACATGTTATTTGTAGTTTTGTGCAGGTTATACTGTCATACATGTTACACGTTTACAAGCATGCATTTACTCCACAGCAACAGATTCCATTTGGATTCAGCCATTGCCAGCGGGAAGATCAGTCACCCATTCAGATTCGTGTCAGCAATGCGGTCCTAGATGGGTGTGTGAGCAAGGTCAGGCCTGTTGTGGCAACCATGTTGCATTGGCGTGTGTCTCTCATAGGCGTCACATTGGTTTGGCTCTGAAGACTCTCTGATTTCGCTCTTTGTGGGACACATGGGGAAACCATTGGATGGAGCCTCTAATTTGGAGTAAAGAAGGTGGTTATTTTGAAAGCATGTAGGAGCGATGTTATTTTTTGGAGTACTGTTTTCCACTTAATTTGTTCTCTCTCTGAGCCATTGGACAATTCTGGATAGTTTGCTTTCAACTGATGAGACTGACTTTATATAGCTTCTAATAACTGTGTACTCTATTAATTGAACGTATTGAATTGGATTGAATCAATAAATAAATCCATTGCCGGAATCTCACGTAGAGTGGTATATTTTCACAAGGAACTTATCCACAAAAACTGCATAAACATTTATGTATAATCCAGTAACGAAAAGCTTTGCCTAACCCATTTCTAAAAAACAATAAAGTATAATTCTTGGAAATTGTTAAAACATCAAAATTTAAACATCTTAGTAAAGATCTTCATTGGAATAAAATAAAAAAAAAACACTACTTGAAATGTGTTTAACACATTATTTAACTACTTGTCTTTTGTTCGCAGTGAGTACAACAATCCCAATCAAATATCTTTATCGATATATATTATCAGTCTGTATTATATGCGTAAACATATAGATTTGTGACAATTGTGATATTTAAATAATGAATTCAGTTGTTTGCAAACAATACATCTGGATGAACTGGATCACTTAAACCATGATTTTGCTATGAACACCATCGAGACCATCGTCGTTCTCTTGTTTCTGAATGGATTCCACAACAATATAAATACAGTGATTTAAAATAAATGGTGGAAGAACGAACTTTGATATTTCATAAACACAGGACATCTTTCACCACTAAAAGTCACTTACGAGTGGTATTTATTTACATTAAAGAATATTTGCATCATTTAAAAAATAAACCATTCTTACCTCAGTTGAGTTTGAAAAACTCAAATATCCATGTGATGGCTGTTGAGTGATGACAGTCCAACAAAAATTTCAGTCTCTCTCTGGAGAAGTCTGCAGCTCTGTAGTACATTCCATGAATTGCTTTGCAATCCACATATTTTCCACAGCTGAACACTCTGGTCTATTGGAAATCATAACAATTAATGCCATGCACATCGTTACATAGTGCAGATAGTTTGCAGGGGAAAAAAACTTCTCCTTAGATGTAAAACGTGACAGAGAAATGACCTGGATATTGCAAAAACTACCTTGGTTTTTGCAATTTAGAAGTCCATATATTGTAGGTCTACCTGACCTCTTCTACACTTATACGATTTCCAGCGGGAAAAAACTGCCTTTCAGACATTCTCTTGAGAAGCATAATTATTCAATATCTAATCTCAAGGCCCAGTGCCCCCAAAAATTCACCCAAGGTCAAAGTTTGAGACTTGATTCTTTTCTGATGAAATGGTAGAAACAGCAACAGAGGTGTCCCCCGGTTTTCATTCACTGCAATGAAACGAGTGCTCTGTGTCATTTTGATGTAATTCAGTGAATAACTGCTCAAACCCATGAAGGTAATTCATTCTGACACCCTATCTTGGGTTTCTGGTGCAGGTGTCTATAGTCTACAGGACACTAATTATTTACATTTTTATAGAACCTATCTAAAAGAGTGAAATGGAGTTGTGGGTATACCATTGCTTGGACAGCATCATGAACTGTGGAAGTGATGTAATGGAAAATGGTTATAAGAACCATATCACTGAATCCAGTCAGAATCTCAGTTTTCCTGAGATCGCTGCTCTTCAGGTTAGTTGCAATCCTTTTGCAGTCATGTCCTGAGTACTTTAAAGAACACTGGAGACATAACATCACTGGATTTATGCTTGGTGATTTGGGGTCCAATGCCAACAAAACAAAAAAGTCATCTGTTCAAGGGCAGTGGAGAAAAAAATCTGGACAGTACATCATCAGTCAGACAACTCAGAGGTTACTGTTGCACTGCTGATTGTGATAAATTATATTCAACAGTTTTAGTGTGCCTCATGGAGAGTAATCTTCCACAGAAATAAAACATAAAACAGCACTTGATAAATGAATAAGGGCAATTAGTAAAGTAATGTATAGATAATGTAATCACAGAGCTTTTGGACTAAGTCATATTCTGAATACTAGCAAAATGTAAAGGTAGATCAGAATAGATGGAGAGGTCAATGATATAAAACCTCATAATAAAGAAAGATACGTTTCTACTATCACAGTCTACTAACACATCAATGGACACCTAAAGAAAAATCCGGACACTTGATATAGAGGTGAAAATGAGATGAAGGCTCAGCTTTTCAGATGCTACAAACAGATCTAACCCAGCTGCAGTTCACACTACTAATTCACACTGTATGTAAACATATCTTGCTTTTAACTTTGCATTGTTCCATATGAGATAAGGAGTAAAATCAGATAATCGAGGAATTGGACTCATTGCTTTCAATAGTTTGTCTTCGAGTGGGTTTGCTATTGGATTTCAGAGCTATGGAATGGTAAACATAACCACGTAACGATTTTTCTAATTTCATTATAATACACAGTTGCTCTGAAGAATCATCCAGACTGGACTAACATTCGAGCCATTCTTACAGAAAGAGTAATCTCTTGGAGAATCAAAAATCCTACAGTGGTAGAAAAATATGGAAGAAGAGAATAATGCTTGGGTGAAGAAAGAAATCCTTCTTTACCTACATTTTCTTTCAGCGATATAGAGTACCTGTGTTCCTCTAGGTTTGAAACTTTCTTTTACATAAAATCCATAAAGCAGCTATGGCAAAAGCTCCATATATGCATACTGTATATTCAAGGCACCTGGTGGCAGCAAAGCAACTCCGAAGCATCACTTAATCTTCTCTATGTTTTGCTATAGGGAAGGCATTCTTTTTTTGAAGGTTTCTCTTTGTTTTCTATAAACACAGAGATAGTGTGTGCAAGAAAGCCTGTCTGCAATTTGCCAAAACACACACCTAAACATGCCAAAATCCTTCTGGGAGAATGTCCTGTGGACAGATGAGTCCAAATTAGAGCTTTTTGGTAAGGCCCACCATTATGTTGATGGTAAAGTACACCATGCTTGATGCTGACAAAACAACAAACTCAAGTCTGAAGATGTCGCAATAAAAGTGAGCTCTTGCATTAAAGACAATGAAGTGTTGCCTTCATATATTACACAAAAATACAGACGCTACTGTAAAGTCTGGAGCTTGTTTTATTGTCATGATTCTTAAAGTTGTTTCTGAACTCAAAATTGCTGATAAGGTAAGGTTCAATTTTAATAAGCTCTGAAACTGTAACATAAAAAGTTGTCACTGTTGAATTACAATACGGTTTGATACTGATACTGACATTGTCTTGCGGGTAAGATGAACTTTTCTTTGTACTTATTCATGCACATTGGTATTGTGGATCTCTCTGGCACATCTTCATTGTCAGTGTTCCAAACTAACAATGAAGACATCAGAAAGGATTTTTACTTTTGTCACCATTCTGCACACATGTGGATGTTTTCCTTGAGTTAAGTTGCCCGTTGCTCTTCAAACCTGGTAGCATATTGTCAGGCTACAGTCTGGCGTATCCTTCATTTAAGGGCTGTCTCTCAGCCTTTATTTGAGTCCATATGCCATCTCGCTCTGGCTGGCGTGCGTTGTCAGCCAGCCAGTGAAGGGGCCTTTGACAACATCAGCTTACTTTCAAATTAAGCATTCCAATTAGTGCCTTCAGTAAATGCTCTCCAAACACAGCCAGCCCAACACCACCATATGCAGTCATGAATATTCATCCCGTTAAACAGCCGAGCCTCCCAGGTCTGTGGCTCATTACTAATCTGACGATTTGTCTCACTGTTCCCTTTATTTCACTCATTAGACCCACAGGTTGACAAAGCCTAACAAAAGCAGAACAATGGTGTGAAAAAGGAGGCAGCAGTTAACCAGTTGGATAATGAATAGCCTTGGTTCAGGAGAAAAGAGAGACATGACATAGTACAAAGAATCTGTCATCTGCACTTTGGTTGGGTCATTCTTGTGAGCCGTTTGCATTTCTAAACTAAAGTGTAAAGCTTGGAAAAATAAATAGTGCAGGGATTGTCAGATGGATGTCTGTGGGGGGGATAAAGTATAGCAGCTGTTATGGATAGTGATGCTAGCAGGTCAGGGTTCTTAACATAGTGTCCAGGATACATTGTTCAGACACGCAATACTGACTCCCCTGCTCCTATCATTTAGTGCCAATAATTCAACCCATTGAGTTATAAACGTGGTTGGGGCATGTGTGCCATGCTCGCACACGCAGTCACGCGCAGTTCGAGTCTCTGCCTGCGGTTATGTCATCCTTCTCCCAAAGAACTCGCCCAGCCTAAAATAAAGACACACTGAAACAGGAAACCTGAATCTGTGTCCCCTTGTCCCATGAACCAGTGCAGTTGTTACAGTGATCTTTCAATGACAGGAATGAGTAAGACGTCATTTAAGCAGTTAAGGACTTTGTAATCTTTAGGTGGTTGTTGGAAATCCTATAAGGGATTCTTGTTGTTGCACCCTTTAGAAAGGAGCTTAGCATGAATGATACATCTTGGGAGCTGCTTTTGACTACAATGTCAACTAAGGAAAATATAAAACGAAGTGCAGTATCTGTTCACGTGTGTTAACAAGAGAGAGATCTGAAACCCCTTTAGTTTCGTGCTCAACGCAACAATGTCATCCTCATCAAACTCTTCATTGTGTGCTATGAATTGCTGTCAGGAACAACCGGGCAACTAGTAGTATGCAGTGACTACATTCCTTAAAAATGTTCCTTCATACAGCTGATCAAGCTCACCTCGAGCTGTTTAACCTCACCTTTTATGCGAAGTGCCTTGTTCTTGATAAAAAGCCAGCTGTCGGATCACATACTGTTAGTAAGGGGGGCTCAAGAAAAGATCACGAGCAAATTATCATTACTCCTTCTGTTGCTTGGTCATGACACAGTTGGCCAGATTTTTCTCGGATGGGGCCGATCAAGAGAGCCTCTCAGAGACCATAGCTGGTAGAGGGCAACAGAGTCCACTGGGCTGCATTCGAACCCGTCTGGTATACAAGCAACGCCGTCACTTTTTGCGTAGGGATGTTTTAAGTGTGAAGTATACATTGTGAGTATTATTGAGAGCTTTAACCCCACCAGCAGTTGTCCTCTTGTGGCAGATGCCTCAACCGTCAAACTTAATCGTGTTGTATTGGGAAGACAATAAGGGTGGAGAGTGTGAGATAGACTGGGCCCTGTTTAAAAGTGAGGAGAGCTGCTGAAACTTCCCTTCACAGCTATCCTATTAGCATACTAAAAAGTAAGCTACCTAAAGCTAATCTTCATCTCATTGACCAGTATGACAAACTCCAGGAAGAGACTACACGGATCGCACTGCCCCACGGCACTCAAAAACACAGGTGAGTTACGGTCCCCTGAGGCCGCTGTCTGAAACATGACATCTGAGTTTGCGATTAATAATGAGGCGCCTTTCATCAGATCTCCTTGTCACAAACTGACACACTGGCAGTTGTGTTACCGTTTGCTATGAAGGCACCACAAGAATTATTCTAAAAGGTGCAATTAGGCTCTTTGCTTCAGGGTACAATTTAATAACCAGGGAAGAGCAACACTAATGGAAATATTCTCTCAGAAATTAGACAGAAAGCTCAGCATCATGCAGCACCGCAGTTCTGCTCATGTGTTACGGAAGGAATGTCATATATCACCAACATTTGGAAATGTCATACAGTACTTTTCACATCTTCTCTCGGTCCCAGATGTAATCAGAAGGTTTTTCTCGAAATTGAACTGAATGAGATGTTCGGGACTGGAACGGGGGTGTGTAAAAACACAGTTCAGGCCCTTCCCAATCCCACTGTCCAGGCAGTGAAAGCCCACCTTCGGAGAGCGTGAGAAGGATGCTCCCTCCCTTTCTGAACCCCTACACGTGTGTTTCACTTGTACTTCACAAGAAACAATAAAGCAGGCCTTCTCGGTGCCAGAATGTTTATGTCGTAGATCGGGAGGAGGAGGAGGGTGGACAAAGTGTCAAAGCGAAAACAATCTGTTCCTAATTAGCATCTCCACACTTGCTGCCAGGAGGCGTGACTAATTTAGCCATCGATGCGTCACGGAGGAGTCGTGGCGAGCAATTGCAGGCCGGCACCGTGGCCCATCTGGTGCCCAGAGATGGCTTCCCTCCCTCTCTACCCCAGTGCGTACAATGTGTGATTTTCGCACCGGTGCTACGTGTCCAAACAGCGCTGGCTGAGCTGCTTCACCTGTCAGCCTGCAAAGGATTTGTTGCAAAACACCTTATGCTCCAGTTGCACGACCACGTCAATGAAACCGACAGAACTGACTCACTTTCCCGGAGAAGCTGGCTTTTCATCAGGACCTCAGACATTACAACGAGTCATAAGTCGCCTTCGCGTTCTTGTTCCATCGCAAGTTGCTTTTCGGCTTAGAATTAATTGTTATTATGCCGGAGCAATTTTTTGAAGGGACTGGAAAAATATGCAGACTCGAGGCCTTACCGCAAACCCCTGCTGAAGGGACCTGTAAAGAGATGTACGAACGGGGATTACGGTGAATAACTTTCTGAATGAATACTGATGTGAATCGTCTTGTAGTTCAACAATGCTTCCCTCCATGTAGTAATTTATGCCTTTCTTAATTTGCGTCTGTGCTCGTCAGAGTGTGTTTTTGTGTTTGCAAGGAGAAACGAGAGTTTTCCGTGGTCTTCCCGAAGGTTATCCCCTGGGTGTTACGGAAAGTCTGCAGAGAACGTTTTCTGATGCATTTCATGAGGGACTGGAATAATTAAGTGATGTCTCCAGTCCATTCCCTTATGTGATTCAGTGTTTGACAGCTGAGTGTGATTTTGTTCTTTAATGAGCAATCATTCCAAAGCCACTGCGAGCCATAATCTCCATCCATGCTCTCCAAGGCCTCTCTAAAATATACCCCACGATAGCGTGCCATCAAGCAAAGACGGACGAGGTCCCCTGAGTCTGTGCAGCGATTATCTAACTTTGCATAATATTTGTCCTTTTTTCAAACTCCCAATGTGTACTTCTTCCCCCCGCAGCTGGACGAAGAAGCTGGAAAATGTGGAGGTACGGTATACTTGACGACGGCTGTCACTGGAAACGCTGGGAGCTGCCACTCTGCCTGGAGTGAGAAGGACAGATAAGCCAGCATTTTTTTTTTTTTTTTTTAAATTCAGTAAATGCCTTCGTCAGCCTGTCAGGGGGCATCAGAACATCTGCCTGTGTGCAAATTCACAGGTTATATAGAAAGTGTGAGTCTGGACAACTGCAAAAAAAAAAAAGAGACCTCTATACAGAACTCCACTTTGATGCCGCGGTAATTTGAAAATAACCACACCAGCTGCAGGCCAGTTTGGTAACACGTCTCAAGTTTACAAAAGTATCTAAAGGTCTTTGATACAAATGGTTTTAAGCTGCGCGGCCAGATAAAATATTGTGTCGCAGGTTCTCGCATAATTCCTTCACAAAGCTGTCGTCGAGAGGATAAGTAACCGCTGCGAGCCCTTGTCCTGGTTTAGAACATGTTTTGGCTCCTAATGGGAGTGGCGTAGCCCTTCAAATGATAATGGCACTGGAAATTAGCCAAAAGTTTTTAACCATTTCACGCGCAGTATGCGTGCATGTGTCTTTTCCCACTCCGTTTATGAGCCATTGGGCCCCGAGGAAGGTGATTCAGTTCAGACCACACCAGCGCAATCAAACACAATTAACCCACGCTGCCGCCCTCCTGTTTATATTAGATAAAGAAAACAGAGCGAAAAAAAGAGAAAGCACATTTCAGAGAAAATCTGTACTCGATCTCGTTCTTTGTTATAACGGTTCCAAGGAGACAGTATTTTTGTTCCGAGATTTCTGATGTGGAAAAAGAAAACTGAATAGCCCATTGATGTGTGGACTGTTAGTGTCTCTCAGAAGGGTTAATGCTCCTTGAAGCCAGAATGGATGGGTTGCTAAGAGAAGAGGGGAGATGGACCACCCAGATCAAGCAGCCATTAGAGACACTCGCAGTGTTAGTGGAGACGATCGATGAGAGCTTTGTCAAGAAGCACGCCCGAATGAAAAGAAAATGTGTAGCAGAGTTGGGGGGGGGGGGGGGCTTTACCACACTACCAATGATTAAAAAAACAAACCAACCAATTAATTACAGCAATCTGCTAACCAAGATGTTTGAATTGCATGTGCACGTTTTTCGGTGACAACAGTTAGTACCAGATATCAAGACGTTTAAATTTTAATTAGCCCCCTGCACATTATAGCTATTTCATAGCTTTATGATTCTTGAATAGCACTTACTTTACTTACTGGAAAAAAATTAACTTTAACCCTGCTGGAGCCCTCTGCAAACTGATATTCCTGGTTACCACACTGATAAAAAAGGTCATTACCTGGCTAGGTAGTAAAGTCAGCAAATTAGCATCTACAGAGAACTAGATCTTTTAACAGAGCATTTTGTGCTAGGAAGCTGCTTTTCTTCTACAAGCCCTCACAGGTCCACAGTTCAACAGATCTCGGTGAACTTTAGTGTCCAGAGAAATGAAAACAGGCTAACCGTGGTACTCTGTGACTAAGGGGTTACTATAAACATTTGTAGCATACCTTCTGTGTTTGTAAATGTGTCAAAGCACAGATAAACACCACCTGAAAGTCAAAAACAGACCTCTCCGCTTTATTTTTGGTAGACTGGTGTTCCTCAAGGGCCAGTTCTTGGCTTGTGGCTCGTGGATTGTGGAAGATTGACTTGGTTAGTTTTCTCACAAAATCATAAACCGTAGGTCTGTAATACTTAAATGCAGTGTATTATACGACCAGAGTCATGGGTGCAAATTTAGTGCTTTTGTGGTTTCTGTGGTTAATAATGAACAGTGTTTTTAAGACTTCCCACCCTCATGGACTTCCATACTCTGCTTCAGTTGTGGGTTCAGGCTTCACAGGGGTGCTAGTAAAAAAAAAAAAAAAAGCCTGAAAGTGCCGTCAGACAAAATTTCGATATGTTTTAGCTAAAATTTCAGTTTATATACAGTGTTTCGGGGCATTAAATCGGGACAACAACGTTATCCTTGATTATCTACAGCATATGAGTTTCAACTCATTTTACAATTATACTGCAGCTTTCCAGCAAAGTCTGAACAGGCATTTTCACAACGAATGTGTAATCACTAACGTAAAACCAGTCTTTAAGACCCTAATCTTAAGTAGAGGCCTCAAACTCTCTGTGGTGTATTCAGTTTAAGGCCCTAAAGTCTCAGCCATGTGTAAAGGCTGGGTGGTCCATATTTGCAGAGATTTCCAAAGAAGATGGCTCAGGTGAAACAAAGAACTCACTTTTTTCAATGATGTGCTCAGACTAATCTTGTTCTGTCTCTGACTTGTCATAGAAAATGTGAACAAAGCCCAGAAAAGGCATAAGCAGCCATTGCTGGCATGAGGAAACGAAGTGTCTTCCTACATGACCACAGCAAAGGGAAACACTCTTAGAGTGAACTGCGATCAAGAATGTGAATGAACTGGAAGCATCTTCTCACGAGCCACAAGTTATAGCGTGTTGTTCCCAAACATGGAAGGCTGATTTAGCGCCATCCAATGCGTCACATTAATCAGTGCGTGAGACATGTCCTATAGCCTGTCAGGCTTTCATCTGTACGAATGATTTTTCATCTCACCGATTCAGATGCCAGGTAGTTGCTGTAGAGAAGTGCTCATTACAGCGATGTTTCAAGCATGGAGATAGTGAGGAGTTTGCCTGGCAGCTGGTAGGCGATGAACAGCTGACTGTAGATGGAGTGACAGTGTAATGTTAGTGATTGTTATCGCCAACGCTGGAGTGGGCTCTCCAAGTGCTCACTTGGGAAATGTCGGTGATTCAGCGATGCACGAGTCCAGAGGAGGGGGGACGATCTGTTTCGTGCCGCATGCTCACATGAAACAGCACGGAGCTGAAAAGTGTGCCGAGGAATGAGGCAGAGATGCGGACCCCGGCGTGCGGTGGCGGGGCAGGCCGCGAAGCTCTCCCGTTGAGGAAGAGAGCTGCAGACGTGGCCTGGAAACTCCAGAGGAGCACGGAGGTGAAAGGAATGTCTTTGTCCCTCTTATCGGGGTGGAATTCCTCTAGTTTTAGTAAATGCCGCCAGGGAGCAAGATGGTGTTTGTGTTATTCTGCAGGTGCACCGTGGTATGCGCCACAGGTCTCGCAGTGTCCAGTCCTCCTGGAGGAAGAGGCCTGTGAAAGCACGTCTTTCAACGGCGGGGTCTCCATCACCCCATCAGCGTAGGCTGAATCAATGCCCTGAGACGAGCTTGCCGAGCGAACTCGCAGGCTCGCAGTTACCTGCTGTTGTCACACGGACCCCTTTCTATAGCTGACATTTGTAGAAGCGAACAAATGGTTGCAATGAAAGTGAATTCATTTCAAAGATTGTTTTAATACCCACTAAATTTGGTGAAATGGGCAAAGGGGACGCGTACGACGACAACCGACAATTGCTCAAAATGTAATAGAATATGTTCAGTAAGTACACATTTTCTATTAAAATGCATAAGTGATTTTATGCAATGCTTAATATGGCCAGCTGAACCATGAATGTTATTCTAGGGAATTTTCATTCCAATGGATATTCCAGATGCAGACCTAGCATTTACTGCCTAGAAAATGCTGGCAGAAGATCCTAGTAATTTCAGTGCAGTGCAATGGATCATTAAAACATCCAACGTTACTCTGAGAACAACTGAGAAGCAAAAAGGGACAGTGAATGGAATTTACATCATTTTTACAGAAGAACAGTATGAATGAAATCAGGAAGCCCTGAATTGGATGAACCAACTTCATGGAATGCAAAACACACCCCCTATAAGGCCATAAATAAGAACCCATTAGATAAAGTGAAAATATGATAATTCAGTCATTATGTAATTGAGTGTCAAATGCAGAAGTTCCATAATCTCAATTTATCTCAACCTTGGCTTTGCTGTGCCATAAATTCGGCCTGAAATTCCTCTTCGAAATTAAGCGCAATGAGTCGGCCTGTTTCTCGGGTTGAAAAATTGTGTGAAATGTTTTCGTGGCCTAAGGCTCAGACTGTTTTTCATCACGACGGAGACGTTTGGTACTCCGTCTAGTTTTGTGGAAAGTTGCATAAGAACGTGCTCTCATCCTAGCAATTAAAAGATTCATCTGGTGAAATTAGCTCAAAATACGCAAAGCCTGCATAAGAGATTTGTGAGCCGATGGTCAATAAAAGAGAGCATTAAAAATTTCATGATCTCTTAGGACTACTCTCATTATTACTTAAAAGTTTAGTTTTTTTTTTTTTCCTCCCCCCAAATCTTTTGGCTTTCCTGCTGTTCCCGAGGAGATCCACGGACATGATTTCGCTCAGGGTGCCCGATCGTCCATGGAGTCAGTGTTTCAAAAGCCTTCAGCGATGTTTGATTTGCCTTTATCATGCAAAGGAGAGCGACTGCTCCCATTCAGTCCGGGCCCATCGCGGACACCTCATTAAGCAGCAATACACATGCTGAGTGCTCCTTGTCTTTTGTGTGCATCACACACGAACTTAACTCGGATGGCTCCCAAGCGCGTCGTGCACGGGCCAGCCCCCACGTGAGCTCCGCAGCGGCCACCAGCGCACAGCCTCGCATGCGCACACATGGCTCTAATGCGGGGGGCCGCGTCTGCGGACGACTTCGGGGCTGCTTGGCAGTTATCATCAAGGCATTGCAGCTGCGTGACTTTTCGCTCTACGATCTGCGCGGCGTTTGTCGGAGGGTTCTAGAACACAAAGCTCACAGCGCACTACCCATTTTCATCCTGTTGCTTCGCAAATTCCTCGTCCTCTTGTGTTGGCAATAGCCGGACCGTTCGTGTGCCAAGATGGGCCTCAGCGGGCAGCAGTTTCAAAGAACTGTACGGATGGACAACAGTACGAACGAAATATCTTTTGCCAAATTCCTTCCACTTTTCCAATCCAGTTATTATTATAGGCTTGCTTAACTTGCATCTGTTCTCAAGGGTACAACAGGAACAGCACGTTTTAAAACCGAGTGTAAAATCGCAGTAAGTCAAACATTTGTCATTTATCTTCTGCCCGTAAGAGAATCTCATTGTTCAGCAAAGTCTGTATTCTGTTTCCCAGACTGATGACTGAATGAGAGAAACTCTCAGTTAACATTAAGTTTGTGGTTCGCCAAGTTCTGCTCCATGTGAGCACCGAGTGACGGAAGCAGCATGTTGCTCTGCGTTCGTCTCATCGGAGGCAGGACCCTCTCTGGGTACCCAAGCTCATAGGCGAACGCTTCAAACGGCCCACTGATGTTCCCTGCACCAGGTCTCTGCGTCTGTTGAACGACAGCGGCGCCGAGAGCGCTCCGCTCTTAGAACGTGCCGCACTTTCACCGTCTCCTGCGGGCTCCCCCCCCGCCGCCGCAGCCCTGCGTTCGGCGCTCCCGCACCCCCTCTGTCGCCGCAGTCTGTGGGCCAATTAGTCGGACCCCTGCTGGGTCGCTGGCTTTCATCCTGCAGAGAAGGTGCCATCTGCAAACTTCTTCTGCATGTCAATGAGCGCGCACTTGCGTTGTCTCGCTCATGCAGAACTTCACACGAGTCGGGTCTGCAGACGCGATGAGGAAAGGGATGTTTTTCCGAGATTTGTTTATGTGCCGCTTTTCTCCCCTTACCCGACATCTTCAATTTGAGCACAAGACAGTTGTTCTGACTGCGGTGTCTTGAAGTGTCCAACTCGGTGCTGGTTGGCTGCTGATGCAGGTATGGTGCAATGGTGCCTAACAGCAAGACCCCAGACCTGGGTTGGGCTTCTAAATATTGATGAGACAGAGGTTGTCTACAACCGCTTGTCCCGAGCGAGGTCGCGCCGAGCCGGAGCCTAACCCGGCACCACAGGGCGTAAGGCCGGAGGAGGAGGGGACACACCCAGGAGGGGACGCCAGTCCATCGCAAGGCACCCCAAGCGGAACTCGAACCCCAGACCCGCCGCAAAGTGGGCCCTGGCCAAACCCGCTGTGCCACCGTGCCCCTGTTCCTGGGATTCCGAATGACAAATGGACGGCAATTAAAACCGGAACGAAAGCAAAGTGATCCAAAAGCGAACCGTGCAGCAAACGAAACTGATTCTGATCGTTCACTCTATTCGGTTCACGGTGTTTTATGTTGTTAAGCTCGGTACATTTTATCTTAAAAGACTAAAGAGCAGGGTAAGCTAAACAGAGCAACTTCTCATCCAAATTGCAGATAAAAAAAAAAAAAGTCACAAACTTTAAGACAATTTAAAAAAAATAAAAAAAAAAATGTTGAGCTAAAACAATATTAACAAAACATAATAATATTGTGACTTCAAAAAGCAGTCACGCCTTATTATTATGAGCTGGTATTTAGCTGACACTTTTGTGCAAGGTGGCTAACAATACTCCGAACTCCTCACACACACACACACACACACACACACACACACACACACACACACACACACCAGGCAATTTAGAGTCACTAGTTCACCCGAGACACGTCTTTGGACTGCTGGAGGAAACCAGAGCACCCGGAGGAAACGCACACGAACACAGGGAGAACGTGCAAACCCCACACGCGCCGAGCCAGATGCGAAGCCACATCTGAACCCAGAAACCAGGAGGCACCAGTGCTGCTTGCTTTACAGCACATTCCCAACCTTTTAGGAATTTTCCCTGCACTTATTTATTTCTTTTAAAGCAAACTTGCTAAAGACGGCACTGAGATTTCTTTAACAAATCCATCTGCCTTCCTGTCTATCCAAACATCTCCCTGCGCCTTGCTGGATTCCCCCAAACACAGATGGCCAAAGCAGAAAGAAACAGGAGTCTGTACAAGGCTACAAGCGCAGGGAGATCAAGTGCCTGCGCTCTGAGAAGCCGCGTTTCCTTCAAGGCTGCGCATCACGTTCGCCGCGGAGCAGAAAACGCGCGCGGCGCCGTCACGCCTGCTGCCAGGTGTCCCCGGGTGGTCCGGGAATCTGCATACATCACATAAGTCACATTATGAAGGCAACACTTTATTCGTTCTGTCGGTAAGCGGAAGTCGGCGTACAAACGAAAACTCTGAACTCCGGCAAAGTGGAAGGGGGCAACGGAGTCACGAGCGCCGTCAGGAGGAGAAGCTGCTGAAGAGCTGTTCTCTGCGCGCCTCCATACTGTCTGCGCAGCGCAGCAGCAAAGCACGGTTACGTAACGTGAATAATGAGCAAACTGCATGCTACTTCCTTTATTCAGAGAGCTTCCCCCCTCCCCGTCCCCTTGGGTGAGGTGTGTTCTCGGCACACGGGCGGAACGGCCCTCACGTGCGCCCTGTCACACGAAGTAACAACGTGGCGCCTGCGCGTTCACAGCGATTCCTTTAGCCGACGCTTCTCTCGAAAGCGACTTGCAGGGTTTGAATTGTAAGTTAGCATTTACACAGCTGGGTCATTTTACTTCGCTCAAGGGTACTGCAGCTGGAGGTGGGGATTGAGCCTGCAACCCTTTGGGTCTAAGGGTGGCAGCTCAACCACTACACTACCAGCTGTCCCCACACACACACACACACACACACACACACACACACACACACACACACACACACACACTCCTTTTCCCCCCTCTTCCCACCCTGTGTGTGGGGTGCTCTTTCCCACACGCTGCCTCGCCCTCATCGCCAGCGAACACCCCGACCCAAACCACACGTGGGCCCGAGACTTCCTCATCCTCTTTAGCGAATTCGGAAACGCGAACCGGACGAAGCGTTTGGCTGGACGCAGCACGGCAACCCTGCGCACAACGTTCGCTCGGTTCGCTACACTTCCACGAGTTTCTTTTTTCGAAAACCGTGACACGTGTGTCCGGCCTCCCTGAGCGGGCCGCCGCCGGACGAGGGCCTGCGTTTGACGGATCGGTCCCGCTTTTTGCGTGATCAAAAGGGGTAAAGATGGGGACGCCATGGGTCGGGGTGCTCCGTTTGCGAACGCGTAACCCGGCAACAGGAGCCTCTAGCGCGTTCCAGAGAGGGAGATGAGAAGAAAAGCGCGACGGGGCGAGGCACGCCCGCAGAGGACAATCCAACACCTTAGGTATATATATATATATATAATCTGAGTGTACAGCAGTCACACGTCCACACAAACTGGCACTTTCAAGGTCTCCACAACACGTTTCAAGTACCCGCTGCCAGAAGTTTGTTTTTTAAAGTTCCAGCCCATGAAAAATGGTAATTTTTCTATTTTATACTTTCAAACAAGAACAGCGTGTCCTTTAATTTTCGTGTTTATGCAAATGCCTTCTCTTTCCTCCTGCTGCAGCAATTTAGAAGGACCTGCAGTCCCTGACGGCCCCCTCCGCTTCTCCAGAGGAACAGCGCCCCCTGCTGCCCACAGGAAACACTGTCCTTGAGGGGAGCTGGGCGGCCTCCTCTTCCTCCTCCTGGGACTGCACGGTGCCCTTTGAGATGTGCAAGTTGAAGTCAAATCACACCAAATTTAAAAAAAGAAAAAAAAAGCACACAAAAAAAAAACAATAAACTCAATAATGAGTTAAAAAACACAAATGTGCAAGGCTGGTGCACACTTACCCATAAAGACTCAAAGCTGCTACTGGAGCAGAAGGGGGTTCTACCAAATATAAAGGAGCGGGAGTCCGTAATTATGCATAAAGTAAGTGGGGGGACTCATATATAGTGCAAAAAGCTGTGACTGGGCAGTGAGAGCAGAAGGAAACACACCTGTCCCACAGCGACAGCAGCGCGACGCAACAAGACAAGAGCGTTGATTTTCCGTAACCCGTTTGATCTTTTCAACATCTTTTGTGAAGCTCAGAATTCAATGAGTTCCCTTTCGTCTCTCCGGGAGCCGCAGAGATGGGCATTTTTGCGCTGTATTAAACCTATCGGCGCATAAAACGGTGCGTGTTTGCCTGGCTCGGAGCCAGCTGGCTCTGCCTTTTGTGAAGTCATGAATCACATCCAACTTGGAGGTATAATAGTCTTTTGTAGTCCCTTCAGTCAAGAATTTATGATGAACTAGGTGAGCAGCACTACAATTTTACCGTGCTTTCATTTTTTCCCCCCCATATCCTTTGACCTATCTTTTAACACAAACGCATACAGGCGAGAGTCTTTCCTCGACTCTTTCATAACACGTGCATCCCTAATAAAGTGCCGCAAATTGTATACTGTGTAAGTCACGTGTATGAGCTCCGAAGAGTGGACACGAGACACTGAGCTGCTTTGATACACTGCTGTACAGTGGTGATCCTGCATGCCTTAAAAGTTTCCCACGTGAAAATGGAGCGCGGAGATCAGGGGTCATTAACAAAGAAGGAAAAAGACAGCAGTTTCTCTTTTTGCATTTGCTTTTGTGCCCAGCTCCAGAATTTGACTCTACGTCAAAAAACGGGGACATCATATCCATAAGAATGCGCTTTGAGATCATATTGGGTTTCACGTGACCCCTGGAGCTGGCTGGTGCTAATGATCTATGGTCTTCGTACAAATTCTCTCATTACAGAAGCAGCAACGTTTGTGACTAATATTATTCATCACGCATATAAAGAAAAGTTTTTAAGGTCAAGAAGCTGGTATACATGCTTTAGAATATACTTTGTTGTCCAGGAGCTGGGACCCACACATACATGGGCAGCGCTTGCTTGATCTGTCTTGTCCTCCCCAACTGCTACCCACCCCCATCTCCCTCAAACATCTGCCACTGGTGAAGTCCCTCAGGGGCCCTGGCAGGTGTCCTCCTGTGGCCCAGTGACGGCCCAGGTCAGGCACACGGGGGCCAATCAGGACTTGAGCGCCAGGGAGGCTAAGAGCCACATGTCACAGTGTCTGAGGAACAGCGCCTGCAGTGGATCAGGACACATGTCCAGCAGCCGCATGGGAGTAGGAGGGAGTTGTTAGGGACCTAGAACAACTGCTGAGCCCTTATGGATTAATTTGACTTTGAATTAGTCTAATTTCTCACTATTCCCATGGGGCCTATAATATGAAGAAAGAACTGATGCATTACAATGGTGTTTCCTAGAAACCTCCACTTCTGCTACACAAAAGTCCTTAAAATGTGACTAGACTGTCATTAAATCAACTGTTTTCCCCGATGCAAAGCAGTCATAATTCTTACATATTATAGCCTAACTCCCAATTTAATTAAAACTCACCCTATATTTTTTTCCTTTTGTTTCCTGTCCATTATAGCCAGGAACTCGTCTTTCTCGCGATAATTTACCCTTGACAGCAAGCTTTTGAAAAGAGCTGTAGCGTTTTGTTCTGCGGAGCTCTCGTCGTTTTAGAGACGCCGAAGGACGTCTAAGGACGGCTCCGGGAGAGGGGAAGCGCAAGCTCAGTCTGAGTAACGCTCGCTGTCAAAAACACACCTGCCGGTGCCTCTCACCCTTTTACCCTAAAGGCCCCTTGTTAAATATTTGCGAAAACCCTCGCTGAGAGCAGACACACAATAGGAGTGCAGAGGCAGGTGAGAGGCGTGAGCCTAACGGAGTCCCGGCGCTCTCTCGAGGCTCTCTCGGCGTTTTCTTCAGAGCGGCACTCACCGGAACGTGTGCAGGTGTCCAGGGACCGGGACCGGGGAACGGTGGTCTTTTGTTCTCGCTCACCCCAGTAACAGTAATCGGTGTGCTGTGGGTCTCCGGTCCCTGAAAGACTTAACCTGTGTCCTTAACTGGGAAATACTGAGCTAATAAACCAGCTGCGTAGAGGACATCCAACTGCACGCACATGCAAAAAAAACTGCAATCACAAGGAATCGGTCGTTTTAAGACATATTGCGTCAGCAGCAAGAGCAAGCTGATGTTGGAAAGACAAGGGTCAATTTAAATATTTCCCTCCTGAATGCTTGAAAATGTAAATTCAAGGGAAAATGAAAAATAAATAAAACCCCATATTCACCTCCCCAAAAAAAAAAAAAGAAAAATCTATTCAGAGGCATGTCTCTGACAAATGATATTTCCTTCCTTCTTTTCTGTCTAAAATAGTGTCAGGTGTCACCGCCTGCACGCCAGAGGCCTGATGGGCTGAAACAGACTGAAGTGCAACTGCTGGGAGGTGGTGGAAGAGCAGGGTTTGACTGGCACGCTGCCACAGCCACTTTCTTAGTCACACCTTTAATTAGTGATGTGATGGACAGAAAGAAGCTTCCAGAATTGTTGTCACAGCTGAAGCGAAGGTGGCTTTTTCAAAGCGTTTGACACCCAGCTCCCTACGGACATCTACTGGCCATTAAAACAGCAGGCACTGAATGCTGTCAGAAAGCACTCCATCTGAGATCCTTCCCTCCGACACCCCTAATCTCTACAAATACGGACCCACATTAATTATCATATGACTTGGCCTTGTTTTATTGTTAAGACACTACATGCATGTCTCACTTGAATAATCTCAGCCCTGCTTTGTGTATCTGTACATATACAGTATATGTATATATAATTTTTTAGATTTAGTTGACACTACAATTTGCATAATTATTGAGACTCACACATTAATATTTGGTGGAACCTCCTTCTACTGCAACAACAGTTTCGATGTTTCGGGAGCCCGTTGTCTGATCAAATTTGCTTCAGGCTGGTTGGACCATAATTTTCCAAATAGCACAGATTCTTAATGAGACTGTGGGGTTCTAGAGACTCATAAGTGATTTCAGACATCACTGTTCCACATCTTACTTGAAATTATAGGGTTTTAAATTACAGTGTAACATCCCAGTGAACACTTCAAATCTAAATGCAACCCATTTCAACAACATATCCATCACGATTTCTGACCATTTTAAAAATTAATTGTGATTCCACTGAATGCTCCTGGGAATGCATCAGCAAGCACAGCTCCAAACACACTGAAAACCAGTAGCCAGGATATATGTTTCTATTTTCATGCAAATTTTCTAACAACAACATGTAGGCTGTAGAATGGAGAATAGAGTTTGCTGACGGCAACATTACAACACCATGAACAATGCTGGCAAACAGTAAAATACCAGTGTTATCCAGAAGTTGTGGTTGTTGCTCAAGACTGGTTCCGTTTTAAAATCTGAAGATTTACAGCATCTGCTTGGCTGGAAGGATTCAGAATGAAAGGGTGAGGTCTGTAATGTAGAACGTTCCAGTAATTCATTGAAAGGCTGCTTTATTCAGCCCTCGGCACTATTAAACGTCTAATTCGTGGAAGTTGTTTTCGTGGTCTTGTGTTGACTTGTCAAAAATTACAGAAAATGTTTCCTCGATATAATTTATCGCTGCTCTGCACCAACTGCGGTCAAATTCCCTACTGCAGCGAAGCAATTCGGAGGTAAAGTTACAGTAAAAAGTACCCCATGACCTGGTCGATGACTTGTTTGAAAAGTATTCTGTTTCTTGCTTTGTTTTTCGCAGTGTACCCAGTCCAGTTTTTAACCGTGGGTTTTGCCTGGGGGTTAGAAATAGCTCTCCGGCACGATTTGTGCTCACGATTTGTGAGCTGCGGTCTCAAACAGCCTGGCATGTGTCTCGAGCTCCTGGCACCCAGTTTCGTTCGAGGTGCAGTAGAAGGAAGAGAACAATCGGTGATGTTTTGTGGAACCGGATCATTTAGGTCGGAAGTGTCACGGTTCTTTTAGCAGTGTTCACGATGTAGGGCTGTACATAAGTGCGCACACACACCTGTATACAAACCATTGCGATGACGTCTCTTACACAACTTAATCCGTTTCTTAAACCTACCCAAACAAAATTGCTTAGCGCATAACGTGATCAAGTCGTACATTTTTCAGAACTTTTTTCCATGAACATGCTGAAGGTCTATTTTTGTTTTACTCCCCCAGAGGAGACATTTTCCTAAAAATGTACTGTACATCCACAGAACAGCGGTACTGGTTTCTTTGATAATATACAGCCGTAGTTTTCCCAAAAGTGCGGCAAGCGGGAGCGTGAAATGGAAAGAAGGTGTGGAAAATTAAGATGTTGAAGAGAGCAGAGGGGAAAGGGAAAGACTGGCAAGGGTTTGCGACTGGATCATAGAGGAAGTCTTCTTGCATATTGGTCACAGGGCGACCGCTTGAGTTTAGAGCAGTTTAGCATGCAGTTGCCCTTCAGTCCGAGCCATTAGGTCGTTCACTGCTTTCCTTGTTTCCGTTGGGTCTCAGTATTGTATTGCATTTTTACTGTTAGAGCTCTGAAGCCATTACAGTTTCATTCCATTAGTTAATTTTATAAGACTTTTACTGCTAATTACACAAATGATAATTATGCAGAAAGGAGAGAAATGCATATGCAAATCCATCCATCACGCTGGGCCATATGGTCACTCCGTGATGCTTTGCCCACCCTGCGGTGAGAGCAGAGTGTCCTGACAGGTGACTAGCAAGGTCCAAGCTGTAAGTCTGTCCTCGATTCTAACTGTAGGTAAATCAAGCACAACTTTTCACTCACATGACAACATGAATGAATTAATTTTTTAAAAATGGCAAGATACATATGTACTGTATAAATACATTTTACAGATATCTTGCATCATTTAAAACATTTTGCTTCAACTATGCATTACATTGAAGGGGTACCTCTTATTTTCTCATATAAATATATTCACACACACACACACACACACACACACACACGCACACACATTTTCAGAACCGCTTGTCCCATATGGGGTCGCGGGGAACCGGAGCCTGACCCGGCAACACAGGGCACAAGGCTGGAGGGGGAGGGGACACACCCAGGACGGGACGCCAGTCCGTCACAAGACACCCCAAGCGGGGCTCGAACCCCAGACCCACCGGAGAGCAGGACCCGGTCCAACCCACTGCATTGCTGCGACCCCCTATAAATATATTCTTAGTTTCATTTTTAAGCATCCGTTTTGTTTCTATATATTTTGGAGCAATGAAGGGAGAGAAAACGCAAGCTTACCGAAAGATGTTATAGTTTTCAAGATGGACGTGGCTGACATCAAGAAATCCTACCAATGGCAGGAAGAGGCCGGCCTGAAGGACAGCACAGAGGCTCTGATCACAGCAGCACAAGCTCTAAGCGCCCGATCCATAGAAGCCGGGCTCTACCATAGCAGATAGGACCCAAGGTGCAGGGTGTGCAAAGAGGCCCCTGAGACAGTCCAGCACATAGTAGCAGGGTGTAAGATGCAAGCTGGGACAGCGCACAGAGAGGCATAACCAAGTGGTTGGGATAGTGTACAGGAACATCTGTGCAGAATACGGACTGGAAGTCCACAAGTCCAAATGGGAGACGCCACCAAAGATGGATGAAAACAGCAGAGCTAAGGTGCCGTAGGACTTCAAGTTCCAGACCGACAAGCAGTTGCTGGCCAATCAAGCAGACATAGTGGTGGTCAACAAGGAGGAGATGAGGGCAATTGTGATAGATGTAGCAACCCCAAGTAATGGCAATATCAGAAAGAAGGAACATGAGAAAACTGAGAAGTACCAGGGGCTGAAGGAGGAATTGGAATGGATGTGGAAGGTGGCATCCAGAGTGGCCCCAGTGGTAACGGCAGCACTCGGGGGCTGTGACCCCCAAACTGGGAGAGGGGCTCCAGCAGATTCCGGGAACAACTTCTGAAGTCTCTGTCCAGACGAGTGCAGTCCTAGGAACAGAACCCTCAAAACTGCAAGGCCTCTGGTAGAGGACCCGAGCTTCCTACTCGAACGATAAACCTCGGTGCAGCAAGTGGTAGGGAACAAACCAGGTTTGCTTGAGACTTTCATGTCTGCAGCTATGTCTCCTTCTCTTAATGTAATGCATAAATTGTATTTTTGCTGAGATGCATGTCGCTTTGGACAAAAGCGTCTTCTAAATGAATAAATGTAAAGACACACCACCCCATGTGGGGGGTGAGCGGGACTTTTTTTGGTATATAATATACAGTACTGTATATTTTGCCTGCTTTAAAATTAAAGTTTTCTTTCTGAATTTCAACATACTGTAATGTGTGCAGTGTTAAGTATAAAAACCAGGATATGACACACCATTAAACAGTTGCCTGGACTGTACTATATGTTTACATAACGAAACACAGAGATGCCACAAAATATTGAGATTATTGAGAATATTGAGCACGTATCGTTACTTACGTAAACACTGAAAAGTTGTCAAATTAGCTACACAACAGGAGAAAAGCAAGAATTTACTGCAAGTTCTTTCAGCAAAAAATAGTATATAGCTGAAAGATAATTTTAATTTTTGGCAGTGTTAAACCATCATGTCTGTCAGTGGTCTATATAATCTGCTCAGTGTCCAGAGTTTTGTCACCAGGCACTTGCACTAAACTTATTTCACATATGGTATCAAGTTTTTGAAAAAGTCAATAATTAATGGATTAAAAATTAATTAAATACTAACTTATTTACCTTTCAGAATTTTGTGTATCACTCCCAAATATTGATCACCCAAGTTCTTTAAGTTTACCATCTGAGGATCATCTTACCTGGACAGCAAGTCTCCCTCCTTTATAAAAAAGTATGATGCTTACCAGGGTTGTCAGCTGGAGAACAGCTCCACTTCCACTCTGGTAACTTGTACTGTGGTATGAAAGGACATCTCTCCAAGTGTACACTGTTTAGTGTGGCTGGGACCTGCTCTGCTGCTGAGCTGAACTGCATGTGGCTCTCAGATTCCATGCCTGTAAAATTGTAATGCTTCACTTCACTGCCATCTCTTGTGGCTAGAAATATGAATGAGAAGTAAAACGGCAGCATAAAGACACTTATTCCTGGCATTAATGCGAAATAAAAAAGAAATACTGTTTGAAAGGTAAAACAGGAATGCACTCCGCAAATGCCGTTAAAAATAATGACAGGACACACAGGGTGCAGCTTTGAAAACTTTAAATAAAGGAAAAAATTCACAAAAACAAAAAAAAATAAGAATTTCACATACTACAGTATGAATTGGTACAGTGTAACACTGTAATTACAATATATATAGTATATATAGCTTTTATACGGCATATCTTTACACCTTCGTAATTCTTTGTAATTTCTTCTTACGTTAATGTCAGGTTTTGAAAATAGAGCTCAAGACGCACAAAATCTCTCATATTAGTTTCTCTCAGGTTTGATCAAGAACGAATTATGGAAATGTTACGCTTTCGGGGTTAGGAACATCCTCTTCGCTTTTATTCACTTGTGAATCAAGGCTGTCTATGTTACAAAATATACAAAGAATACTGCCGACAGCACATCTAGTGAAACAAACGTTTGTGTAGGTCTGCAGCTGCAGCGACAGATCGGTTTGCATAAAATCGTGGAGACGAGTGAGGGCCCTTTACCAGGCTGAGGACAGTTAAACTTCACCCACATACCAGTATCTGTCTAGGGAAGTTGGCTCTTGCTACAGCCGTCCAGTGGACTTGATTTCTTTACAAAATAGCATATCAGAGACTCAGCAACGAGAATATAGAGGGAGGCCGACAAAGTTACTGGGATCACTCTTTTAAGACATAACTTTTGTCCTGTACACTTAGAGAATCCTGGGTACATAGCGTGCCCGAATCTGGGGGACCAGGAATTTAGACATACTGCGATTACACATCAAATGCCGAAAATGTAAGGATTCCTTCCTTACCATAAAGGGCATATCCCAGTTTTGGTGACACAAATGTAGTATTTACCACACCGACGAAGTCAGTGGACTTGTCCTCAACTGAATGAACAATCAGAGGGTTTAGTGCCATGTTCTTAGCAGAGATTTAACACCTTTAACACAGTAAAAAATCCTGTAAGGACCCCAGTACCAAAAGTGAAAATCCAGGAGTCTGACTGACATAATTCCAAACAATTTTCAGTGTTCCCCGTCCACTTGTGTAAGGTCAAGCTTTCTTTAAACTCACAGCAAGTCTCAAGAACATGCGCTTAATTACGTTCATAAAGAGTTATTGTAAAAATGCAGCCAGCCATTCATCCATATTCAAGTCAAGGATTTAATACATACAGTTTAACAATTAAATTATTTCAGTTAAGAAGTAGTTTCAGAACATTTCAAAATGTTTAACAAATTCCCTCTGCTCACTTTTATTTTGATGATCTGTGGAACTTTATGTTGCGAGGCACCTCCATACTTAGATGACATCAGCGCTGCATGACCGTATTAAACCTGAGGTACAAGTTGGAAAGCATCTTCTGAAGTCAGTCCTCAGTAAAGCTTAAGTAAGACTTGGACTCTCGGCTAGCGTTAGACAGCCCTACTCATTCGTACCCAGACAGTGCTTCCCTCAGAAACTTGCAAAGCTCCTTGATAAATCTTGGTATAATTCAAAAGAAAATCTTCCGGAATCAGAAGAATAATCATTGAAAACATAGGCACAAATTGTGAAGATCTGAACAAAACCAAGACTCCAGTTGACTATGCGCTTCCCAGACAAAAAAAACTTGTCCTTTGTTGAGGGGGGAGATTTCCCAAAGTTTCCAACCAATTTAAATCGCACATCATAGACATATTTATGATTTGGGTAGAAGGTCATTTGTTAAGTACTCTGCATACAAGTATAATGTGTGGTAATTCCCTTCTCTCCGAAATAAAACCTCTACACTACACTGCTACCTGAATCAAGTTTAAAGATGTTCTTTAACCTACTGTACATAGGCAGCTTTGTTGAAAAGTTTGGGAAGGTTTGTCGAAACCTTGGACTAAGGGTAGGGTTTCAGCATTTCAGAGTGTGTCACTGATTTGTTACCCTGAAGTAAAAGTGCACTATGCTTGACAATGCTAGCCCTTCATTGGTTGCTGGGAAGCAGCTTGGAAAATGGAGTGATCTTGTTTACAATGGCCAAAAAATAAAAACTCCAGTGTTCTTTATCTATTGGTTTCTATAAGCAAGACACAAAAGAAGGTCAACAACATAATCACATCAGTGTTTGACAGGCCTCCAAGACTAGAGCAGCAAGGCAGCAATTTCAAAACCCCATTCTTACTTCTGTGAACCAGGGCAGGGAGATCACCAAGCCAAGAAGGCCTTACATCTGTCCAAGTTGTTCTTGTCCACATTTGGGAAAGGACCTTTCTATTTCAGTTTAATGAGCACAACTTCGTGGAAGGTTTTCCTGAAAGGAAGCTCAAGAACCCTTCCAGTTTGGTTTACAGCATTGCTTCCAGTTACCTGGTGAGCCTTCTCATTCTGCACAATGTACGTGGGTGTGGGATTTCAGCCTTCATTTCAAGTGGAGTATCAAGTTTTTCCAGGGTATCTTTCAGCTGAGTAGAGCCCCCCCCCAAAAAACCAGCAACCTGACTTAATTCCCCAAACACTACTTGTCATTCAGAGCTAAACGTGGCAAGAACCAGAGTACATTCGGCCAAGGAAATGTAAAAGTTCAAAGATCAAACAGCCTGCCACACTTTTGGTCTCTTTCCGTGTGCAAACAACTCGCTTGGAAAGCTCACAATCATCTCACCACAGGAACAACTGATAGATACTGCCCACCTAGACTATGGACCGGACATCTGATTTGCGGCTTCCATCGTTTTCTTCGGTGCCTTGCACCTTGAGCACAACTGCTTATTAACTTCTTAGAGTCTGATAACAGAAAGAACTCATTCGTTCATAAATCACTGCCATGTCAAATGAGGGGGGTAACAGAGCCCAATGTGCTTCTCTTATAGAAGCACAATAATGTGCTTTGCTTAGAGTTCCCAATGAACCATATAGTTCAGTTGTATATTACTGCACAGTCAAACCCCTCCAACATTCCACTGTCTACTTTACCTTTATCCAAAATATGTTTCGGGCCCAAAAATCAGATGTCCCCTTCTCTCTCGTTCTCTCTCTCTCTCTCCCTCTCTCTCAAACTTAGTGGGTTTTCTTTTGAATCTGTCATGCAACAAGTTATGACACACAATAATATACAAGGCTGTAGGGCACAGAGAGCTGGCTACTCCAAGTAGATGTCTTCTGTAGGACATGTGTACTCCACGTACTCCTTGTAGAACTGCTGGAAGGCCCTCCTGCTCAAGGCAGAGAAAAAGAAGAGTTACTCTCAAAAATCGATGCTGCCAGTCTCCAGCTTTGTAACGAGACAGTCTACACCCGAGTGGCAAAAGAACAGCTAGGCTAATGTGTTGTGGGTATGGAATTGCTTTCTAACTGAAGAAGGAAAATCCAAGTGCGGAAAGGGAATTTACTATTAAAAAAGGTACATAGAGAACTGATATACAGATTACATTCTCTTATGTTAACACATAAAACTGCTCCTCTAAAATAGACACATATATAAAGGGTAGAAGTGGGTGCATTATGCTGTGTATTTGGACACGGGTTCAAATCCATCTCTGTCTGTGTGGAGTTTGCATACTCTTCCTGTGTTTGCCCAAGTTTCATCCAGGCGTTCTGGTTTCCTCCCAGCGACTAATGATTTATTTCAGGTAAATTTGTGACTTCGCATTTCCCTTCCCCATGATGGGTTTGGCCGGTGCTCGCTGTGTGGTGGGTGTGGGGTTCGAGCCCCGCTTGGGGCGCCCTGTGACGGACTGGCATCCGGTCCTAGGTGTGTCCCCTCCTCATTCAGCCTTGCGCCCTGTGTTGCCAGGTAAGGCTCCGGCTCACCGCGACCCCACTCGGGACAAGCGGTTGTTGACAATGACACGACATATTTTCCTTAGCGTGTATGACTGGACGACTGAGTTTGTCATGTGGTTGCCCTGCAGTATACCTCGCCCAATGCTCAGTGTTTTCAGAATAGCTTCGGACCCCTAAAATCCTGCTTAGGACAAGAATGTAAATATTATGTAAGGGGGTACAAATGAGAGGGGGGTATACAACTCACCCTACAGACTCTGCCAAGGCCTTGGTGGAGTCTTCAGACACAAAGACATGACAGGCAAACCTCTGATCCACTGGGTGCTTTGTGATGAACCCAAAATACCTGAAAGAAACAGAGTTTGCCTTCTTCGGTTTGGAAGCACAACAGCAATTACAGACATTCCTCAGCATCTGACGAAGGAAACCTCTCTACTGTGGGGAATCTCATGGCACCACACTTGTTGATCACATATAAAAGTATGTCAAAGGAAGCTGAAGCTATCACTGGAAAGCATGTGTTTCCAAGATGGAACAGCAAAATCTCCGAACGGACTCACTTGTTATTCTTCGGATGATATCCACAGAAGGATATGTTCTTAAGCTGGAAAAAGTGACTGCATTTAGTTCCCTGTGGAAACACAGAAGAATCATGAATGCATGTGTAAGTCATAATGCAGTGCCACGTGCGAGGTGTTTGTGGCGCTCCAGGCCAGAACAAATCAGTGTCATGTCATCAGGGTTGTGATTTCTTTTGCAAAGATGAAAAACAAATTACAGTCTTCCAGCCAAGCTGTTAGGACCTGTCAGATGACTACCTGTGTATACCTGTACTTACCAATACCTGAGTATATCTCCACTCACGAAAATCTGTGCATCCGTCTACTCGACTACTACCTCTACGCAAGTTTCCGCCCTTGATTCTGATGTCTGCTGACACCGAACTACATTAATCGACTATTTCTTCTTTGAGATAAAATAGCTGTTCTTCTGTCTGCACACCAGTAGATTACAGACATTTTAAAACTTCCTCCGCTTTTTCATTTGTATTTTCTTGCACCTCCTCAGATTCTGCCGGAAACAGTCGATAGAACCAGCCCGGTCAACAGACCGATGGTGGTACAAGTAGGAAATCTGAGATACGCTGCAGACTGCAGCTGATATAACCGTCCAGACTTTCGGGGAAATACTGCAGTGCTACTTAACCATTACACAACCCGTGTCTGACAGCGCTCACCCCTGCTGGAGGGAAGGGGCTCTGCCAACTTACTGATACGTACTTTACATAATGCAATTTCCTTTTCTGCCGCCGTTACAATGCTTTCCTTTCAAGTACTCGGAAAATGACCCCTAATTTTCGATGTTGAAAAGGAGCACCACCTGTCGCGTTGGCACTAAAGACACGTGTATAATGTCCTTTACCTGATTATATAGACCTCTTGTACTCGAGCCCGCCCTGTAACTGTGTGCCTCCAGATGCTCGGAAAACAAACCGATTACCTGTGGCCAGAGGCCTCGCTGTCCTCACATGAGAGGATGAGATGTCCCGGACAAACTAACCACTAAATGGCCATTATGCAACAACAATGACATCATGTGCTTCAGTAGCATACACTAACCACAAGGAGGCAGTATGTCCCCTTCTTCCACACACTGATCTTCATGTAATATGCTGCACTTAGGAGAACCGATTGTCAAGTCTCCATTCTATTTATTGTATTATGCTGTGAAGTTTCAAATGATCGTTTATGCATTTTTCATTCATAAAGACTAAGCCCGCGAGATGAAATGACTGTATACTGCACTTCTAGATGCTACACGCTTTAAATGCAAGTGCTGATCAGGTCAGAGAGAGCAAGAGAGGATTACTTACTCTATCAAGAGCACTGTAGTCATCTTGCACCACTATTTTTACCCCTTTCAGGTTGATCTCCAGTATGCAGGTGGAGGGTGGGTTGAACTGCACGGTCATTCTTCTATTGGTGGCAATCTGTGAAAACATAAAAAGTAAGCTTCACAACTAAAATAAGACGGTGGCCTGCTGGCACAGTGGCTAGGAATGAAGCCTTAGAGCAGCGGCACTGTATGTTCAGACATTTGAATCCGGCTCAGTCTGTGTGGAGTTTGCATGTTCTTCCTGTCTTTGCTCCGGTTCCCTCCATGTGCCCTGGTTTCTTCTCACTGTCCAAAAACAGCGGTTTCAGAGCTGGGATGGTGACTCTAAATTGCCTGCAGTGTGTGAATGTGTGGCTGCCCTGTGATGGACTGATATCCTGTACCGGGGTACTCTTCCTGATACCCTAACCGTACAGGATGGGTTCCCGACGTCCACAACCCATCGTACCTTCTGCATCGCAGCACAGAGGACATCGTTCCCTTTGTGGTATGGCACTTGAACGGAGCCTAGGAATTTTACTCTGTATTTGTCCACCCAGTCACTGCTTCTTTCTGCTATGGAAAAAAGTTGAAATACATACTTTTATTGCTGACAAAAAAAAAGCATTCCAGTTGTTTTTTAAATGCAAAAATAGCATGCTTTAAAAAACTCAAACCAATTAATATTAAAAAAGGCTTTGAGTTGTTAGCAAGTGGAACCATGGCCTGGGACTGGCTTAGAATGATGGTAAGATTCAAAATACATATTTAGTGTCAACTCCAAGGTAATAAAACCCAGTCTCCTCCAAAGGAGGGATGAGCAAGGACAATGCAAGAGGCAGCTGATCTCAAGCATGAAGGAGCAAGAGTGCAATTTGCAACATGACTTTTTTTTAGTATTGACCCCTGCGCTTCTTTTATAATCTTACGTTAGTTGGATTCTTTCTTCTTAGTTTATCCCTGCACTTAAAATGGTTTGCTGTTTTTGTCCCCAAAATGAGAACCAGAAGAATGAAGAACCAAAACAGTGATTAAGTTCTGAAATCATGTACAAATTCCAGGACACAAAATTTCTGTTAGCAAAGATGGCCAGCCAACCTCTTAGGTTCTCAGGCTCCTTGGCGACCTCAATGGCGTAGTAGGCAGGGAAGATGCCACGGGAACCAGTACGCATATTGTAGCCCTCATACCAGTAGTCCTCAGCCTGTACTTCTACCAGCAGTGGATCATCCACTTCCAGCTCTAGCTCATCTCCATGGCGTGGGATAAACCTGAGGGCCAGGAGGACAGGGAAATAAGGGGAGGTTAGAGCCTTCAAAAACACGTGTACAGTCATATAGGTGTAGTCATGTACATTTAGTTGACGCTTTTCTCCAAAGCGACTTACAATGTTAAGATACCTACAATTATTTACTCATTTATCCAGCTGGGTAATGTTACTGGAACAATTGTTTTTTTTAGGGTAAGTACGTTGCTCAAGGGTACTACAGCAAGAGGTGGGGATTGAATCTGCAACCTTTGGGTGCAAAGGCAACAGCTCTAACCACTACGCTACCGGCTATCTCCATACACACCCATCCAACAGGGCAGATGGGAGCATTGCTCAGATTCCTGTCCTGACTGACAACATCCAGGCTGCTCTGATAGAGCAAAGTAGGATTTCAGACTCGAACCATTTTGCAGGACCCGACAGAAAACCGGAGACAGGGAACACAATGTATTCAACTACAGGGTCTTTCTGGAGCTTCTGTAGAGAACTGCTACGGCTTAATCGAAACTGCGGCACTACTGCGGGAAGATGACCACGGCTCGAGTAATTCAAAGCCGGTCTCCACTGTAACATTTACATTTATGCAGTTTCAGTCACACTAAATTCCTGCCTGATCTCTATTTCAAATTTATTCAAATAAACATGAGATGACATTCTGCCTCTTAACTATATAACTCTTTCTAGCCAGAGGCAGAGAGAAACAGGTTGTTATTGTTTCTCAGCTCTACATAGGGGCTCCCCCCCCCAACAGAGCTGTGAAGACCTTCTAAAGACATTAACAGATTAAGATCTTAGAGGAACTCCCGGCACTAATCCGTTTTTGCAGTGTGCAGTGGGATGTGGAGTGTACGTATCGGTCATATCACAGCAAGAAGCTCATTCTCAAGTGTTACCGTGTACTCGGCAGAACAAGGCACGAGAGTTGTAAAGTCGTTGTAAAGTAAACGGGCTGTGGCCTTAGTAAATTCACAATGTGCGTAATTATGAAATATGGCAAGCAAGCAACATCAAGCCAGATTACCTACGTGAGATATCTTTACAGAGGCATCTATGAATAGCTTCTGTTACCAAAGCATTTGTACGGTCTGTTGTCTCATCTTAGACCTGTACACAAAGCAAAAAAAGTTTATTCTTCTCAGCAGTGGGTTTCATGATTAACCTGAAGAGCCGTGAAATTTAACAGTAACTCGACGTCTTGCAACTGAGCCTCAGTCTCTGCTGCCATCAGAAATACAATTTAAGAGGCTGAGCTGAAAGCACATGAGAAAGAGGTACGCGTCTTTAGTCCGGAAACTCTCTTAGATGGGATCCTATTCTGGTTGAGGATATAGCTTCATCTGTGTCACTCCTTTTATGATGATTACTTATTTCATTCCTTTTTTGCTGATGTAATGCACACATTGCACTTTCTGTGACATGTAGGTCATTTTGGAGAAGCGCATCTGCCAAATGAATATATGTAAACGATGAAGTTGCAGCAGTACGTCAAGCGGTGCAGTGGGTACCACTGCAACCTCACAGTGCTTGGACTATTAGGCAAAGAGTTGAATCTAGCTCAGGCTGTGTGGAGTTTGCAGGCTCTCTCTTGTGTCTGTCTGGGTTTCCTCTGGGTGCTCCTGTTTCCTCTCACAGTCCAAAGACATAAAGTTCATGTGAATCCATGACACTAAATCAACTGTAGTGTTGGAACGGGTGAGTGTGCGTACGGCTACCCTGCAATGGACCGGTATCCCGTCCAGGACGTACCACCCTAGTCTTGTGCCCAGTGATTCTGGGATAGGCTCTGGACCAATGCGACCCAGACCAGGAGAAGTGGTCGGCAAAAGTGAGCAAATCAGTGAATGAGTATACCGGTATGTTGTAGAGCATGCAGCACACCGATCAAGAAGTAGTGTGATCCTGCAGAGCTCTGCCACCAGCCTGATGTTCTCCACATCCCACTGCTTTTGTCTGTGGAGTGAGGGAGATGGCAACAAGGGACATGTTTGGGGGACTTACCTGAACACTGCCCTGTGACTCTGGTCCCGCTCCTCTCCATTGATAACACATGAGAAGAGGCCAAAGGACTCTGCACCTGGGTGGGAGGAAGAGAGACTATGTGTACAGCTTCACACAGAGGATGCCACCATTTTTTAACCAGAAGGAAAACCACACTGAAGAAGTTTTTCATACAGCAGATAGCATAGTGATTAGAGCCAACATTTTGGATTCGAGGAACCTTTAGGTTTCAGTTGCACTTCCTGCTGTAGTGTCCTTGAGCAAAGTGCTTACCCTGAATTGGACCCAGTAAAAAGGGCAAATCAAAGTGCTCTGGAGAAAAATCACCTGCTAAATAAACAAATATACTGCTTCACTGTTTTGTTAATATGCTATTGTTGTTGGCGGCGTTGAGTCGAACCTGAACCATAGCGACCACCTGTGCGGTTTTCATTGCAAAGGAAAAACAGAAGGGGATTGCCAGCGTTGCCTTCCGTACGTTGGGACAAAACGTGGAACCGCCACACACCCCAAGCAGGGCTCAAACCCCATACCCGGCAAACTGCGAGGTAGCGCTCAAATCTGCCGCGTCACCAAATCCCCCTTCTTTCTTAATATACTACAGAAAAAAAATCCTACATAGCAGACTTGTAATTTCCTTCTGTATGATTTAAAAGCTAGACGTGTTAATAGTATTACCTAATAGAACTTTCGAAGACTGACAAAAACTGAACATTTATTCGTACAACTTCCCCCCTTACCACACACATGCAAATAGGCTTAGGCCAGTGATGTGGTGCTGGCAGAGCGCTGTGTTGGGGGTGGGAGGTTGCCACAGTGACTCCGGCTCAAAGTCAGATTTCCAAACAACTCGGTATTGTAGTGCAGAATCCCTCCCAACCTCAGCAAAAACAAGGCAAACTCCACTAGGTGCACAAGGTCAGCCAGTTATCACAAGGAACCCAACTCTTCCTGCCTTCAGTTTTCCACATCTCATACAGGGCAGGAGGTAACACACTAATTATCCCCCTCCCCCCACACCGTCACCGCATGCGATTGTTTACACCAATGGCCTCGTCGGCACTTGATCACATGCCCCCTCCCAAAAGCAATCTCAACCTACCTACAACTATTAGCCATTAATAAAGCCGGGTAATTCTCTTAGAGCAATCAAAGGTAAGTACCTTAGTGTAGAGGTAGGGGAGATTCAAGCCAGAACCTTTGGATCCAAATGCAGCAGCTCTAACCCCTATGCTGTCGGCTGCCCTGTACCTATTCACACAGTTACCAAACGCTCCTCACACAATATCGGTAACAGTTCACATGACTGGGAGTTTTGCACAACCGCGTCGTGTGGGACATTGATTCCAACGTTTCGCTTCTCCTGTTGGAAGCATCGTCAGGGAGCCGCGACACACCTTGTAAAGGTTAGATGTGGAATGGAGTGTTTGACGAGGGTTATCTATGGGCGGGAACGGAGTCGGAGGTCGTAGCGGGTGGTCCCGATAGGTGGTGCCCCCCGCTGTGTTTTCCGCTTGCGCCGTTACTTTCATATTAGAGGTCGGCTCGCTGAAGTGAGTTTTAATGAGAGGCGGTCGGGTTGTTGCGGAACTGGCGCGGAGACTCGAGATGAGAGGTGTCCAGGTTCTAGATAAATTGAAGCCCTCCTCCCGATTGAAATTGTCGGGGTGCTTCTCTTTTTCGATCGCCTCTCTTACTATGCGGCTCCTGTATCCGGGGACAGGTGCGAGAACTGCGGTCTCCTAAAGCGAATCTCGTCACTGGTCTGCAGTGACAACATCGACTCAGCAGTGACTGAACACTCGCTGCAGAGCGGTCACATTGTACTATACGCAACACCGCTGAAAATATTTTGCTCCAAAGGCTTGAAAGTTTATGTGCAAACTGGTAGCGGTGCAAAACACTAGTGTGTCATCCATCCCATTCACTTGTAGAACCCCGGGGCAGAAAGAGGAGAGGACTGTGAGGCAGCAACACAAATCTCTCTCTCACACACACACACACACACACACACACACACACACACACACACACCAGTATCACCAGCTCTGACAGTGCACACTTGTGGTCACTGATCGCCTGATGCCCACAGCTGTGAAATCCCCTTAAACACCACTAGAGACACATACGAACCATGACCATGAAAACACCTTTAGCAATACAAAATTCTTATATTTTTATAAAAATCAAAAAATATTTCACTAGAGGCTGCAATGTATGCACTTACACAACATCTGTCCTCCTACACCCAACCTCTACGACACAGACAAAGAGGCATTTAAACACTGAACTTTTTCAATACTGCACGGACAGAAAGGTTTGTGAGCAGAAGTCACTTTATGATGCCTTTGGAATTTTTACTAGTGTGCCTACAATCAATATTTACTACCCAAAATGGATTTATATGATTGGAATAGCAATGAGCAGGATGTATGTGAAAAGTTGCATAGCAGCTTTGAGTCCTAATTCCAAGACAGCCCTCTATGAGACAGCTCAAACTATAAATTAAACACAGAAATACATACTTATTTTAAAAAAAAAAAAAAACACACTTTACATTTACAACTGTTCTAAAGCTGAGCTCCTCCTATGAACCAGTATGAAATGAATTAGTGGTTATTTGTGAAACATTTATTAAGCCCCCTGTTTCTCGGGGCCCTGGTTTTGGTTCTTGTGAGTGCATTTCTTTTGTCTTTAAAAAGCATCAGTTTCGGAGGGAAAGCTCTAAATTACTTTAAATAGAGGTATGAAGAAGTTGGATGAAACCTGCATGCCAACATGCCAGGACCGAAGCACTCAGTCCTCACATAAACGTTCAAGTTACGAGTTTTGAAATATATGAGGATTTTTCTGCCTTTTTTTTCTTTTTTTAAATTTTAGTTGTGTTTTATTCATTTTGAGAAACCTGATTGTCATGGAGGGAACCTTACCTGTATTTCTGGATCCATTCATTAGCTGCCAGTAAAATGTGCCAAAAACTAGTTGGACTTCAGGACCAGATGAATTCATCTCTCTTATACAGTTTATAGTATTTGTCTTGTGCTTGTGAGTGTTATCAAATGCAAGATGACAAACATGTTTATGGTCAATCGCTGTTAAAGAGGAATTGGTAATAGCAAAGTTAATAAAATGTTCAAATTAAAGTCTTGGAGTGTATTTTTTTTTATTATATCTAACTATATCGGAGACTTCTAGAGAACCTGCAAAGCAAATAAACTGAGGTACATCTCTCTTATTGCACCTTCACTGATTGTATAGATAATAAAGCAAACCAAAGGTGATCAGATGTTGACAAATGTTACTTATGCAATACAGGGACTGGAGTAATCCTAAGGTTGGTGGAGCAGGCATCAAAAAAGGAGAGGAAGGAAGTGGAGTGTACTGACTGCAATACAGTGGCATGCGGATGGGTTGGTTTGCACAGTGTTACATCACAGTGATACGGCAGGGTTCAGGGCAGAAGGAGCAGCATCTGATTCTGAAGAAGGTATGCACAGCAATGGAAAAAACATAGTTGGCTAGGATCATAGTGATGCAGCAGGATGTGTGGACTAGGTGGGGAGAAAAAAACGCTAGAATGTGAAGCCTTGTGGGCAGAGCTCTATGATGTGCTATCTAGTCCATCCAACCTGTTCAGCTAGGAAAGTTAACTCTCCATATGCCCATTATGTCCAAACAGAGGGACACTGGAACACATCTTCCACAGATTTTGCTATACAAGGACCAGTATTGCTGGCACCAAAACCAGGTGCTCGTAGCTGTGGCAGAATATCAGTGTGGGGACAGGATAGACCATGACCAGCTGGCCGCCAAGACACCAGTTCAGGGTTCCTGGTGACAGCACGAGACTGGCGGTTGACAGTTGACTTGGGAAGACAACTTAGGTTTCCTGCCACCATCAGAGACACACCCCTGAGGCCAGACATTGTGCTGGTGTCTGAAACTGCTAAGCATGTCATCACGTTCAAGCTTATTGTTTCTTGGGAAGAATAAATGTCAGAGGCTAATGAAAGAAAGGTAGCAAGGTATGAGGAACGAGTGGAACCTGGTTGAACAGTGTCACTTAGCTGGAAGGCAAGACGTGTGCCAATCTAAGTAGGGTTTGCATGAAAGTCACGGTATAGGACTTACAACGTGTTATTTCATATTGTAAGTTAGCAAAATAATAAAATAACAGCCCTGCAAAGGACTTTGGTTCCATCGACTGTGTTGCCTGGTTCACTCCATATATTTCCAGAATAGACTGTGCAGTGGATGAGTGGGTGGTGAAAATGGAGTAAATAAGTCTTACAGAAAATTTAAATTCATGATAACTTTATCTGAGTTTTTTTTTGCAGGGCCTAGGTCAAAGAATGTCTGCATTAAGCATTTCTAAATGAATCGACTTACAGACAGACTTCCAAACTCAGTCTTGATCATAAGTTGAGGACTTAGGATACTAAGGACTCAGCACCAAGAGAAGAAAAATACCCTAGATGACAAAGGCTGGGGAAAACCAGCCCCTCACCACTGAGGACAGCCCCCTAGATAAGTCCTCCACCTTAGCATGAAGTTTTCATAGTGAAAAAAATTTTCCTTTTTGTTGACTTGAGGAAATAGTGTCAGTGACAGTGTAATGCAATGGGGACTTCTCAATACGATGATAGAGGACGTTCAAAATGCCCAGGACCTCCACCATATTGTCCGCAGCCTGAGCCCACGAGTCATGCAGCGTAGGCACCTGGTGATTTCTGGCGATGCAAATTAGCCTCAGCTGTTTTAAAAATCCTGCATGTCTGAGCTTACTGATGTACTTTGTGCTGCTCAGAGACCCTCTCCTAAATCCTGTAATTTATGAGAAAATCCTTCTGATTGTGGGAACTTTACTATTACATAACATGTTCTCCGTCAAAAGCAGTTTTCACCACGTGAGTAGCTCCAGCTTAAAACTACAAACTACTAGGAAACCCACTGTGTAGTTTTGGCATAATACATACCACTGAAAATGAATACACACACACACATTTTCTGAACCGCTTGTCCCAAAATTAATATAGATAATAATAAATTGCCAGATTCATTTAACCTCTGGTTTTACAGTATATTCATTCAATAATGCAAATGCCATATTTAAACGAAAGCCACTAAACACATTTCAGTAGGCGCCTCCCATCTCCTACTTGCTTGCTACTGAAAGATTTTTTTTGGACTTACCGACCTGTACCCGAGTTACCAACTGCGTTTCACTTACTGGAAGAGCGCGATCGGCCGTTCATGAAGACATTGAGGAATTTGCGAGAGAAGGGTAAGTCGGCCTCGGGGGTGGAGTCCTCCGACAGGCAGGCAGCATCCCGCCTCAGGCTGTTCTCTTCCTCCTCTTCCTCATACTCCTCCCCGACAGCTGACTCATAGGGCGATGAGACGCAGTTGTCGTAGACGGTGGCCGAGTCGCTGTCATCGCTATAGCCTTGATAGCACTGGCGCAAGCTGACCAACTCCAGCTGCGCGTGCTCGTCCACCACCAGGGTGTACTTCACCGAGTCATAGGAAAGGCCGCTGGCCTCCGAGCTGATGGAAGTCCGTGGCACTGCATCTGCCCCCTGCTCTTGGAGAGTCCCCATCTGTCCCTTAATAGCCACTGCCGCCCCTCTTTCAGCAGCCCCCTGCAAGGAAAGGTCCCGGGAGGTGGTGGCAGTGGAGGAGGAGGAGGCAGGCTGGTACACCTCATCCTCCTCGCTGATGGAAGGGTTTGTCCGATCGGGGAGGGGCTGGTAGGGTGGGGGCCCTTCGGCGTCTGAGCTGATTGACATGCGGTTGTTCTCGCTCGGCTGCGACGCGAAGGCCCTTTCCTGCTCGATGGGGTCCGAGTTCTTCTGCACCGGGGTCAGGTATATCTCCTCAGTGGGCTCCAGGCGCACGTCCGTGTGGTAGCGGATCCGTTCGCGGTGGCCCTCCCCCACCGCCCCACCCTTGCCCCCCTGCGTGGGCGGCTGGGGGGGGGGCCTGTCCGGTAGCTTGGAGTGTGCGCCCCCGCCGCTCTGGCTGGAGGTCCTAGGACAGAGGGCGTCTGTGGAGGTGCCTTTGTCTTTGGTCTGGGCGCTGCTGCCGTGTTGTACTTTGTCCTCGTCGCTCAGGCAAATGTGGTCATGAGGAGGAGTCAACTCACCTGTCTCGCACACACAGACAGAAAGGACTTTGAATAAAAATCTTCTTTACATATAATACATTTGCATTATACGTAGCACTGGAAACCGCGATAAATCAATCATAAACACAGGGTAGCACACTGGTAATCACTGTTACATGCACACGTTAAGCACCTCGATCGACTGTGGCATTCACTAGCTAAACTCTAAGCGAAAGAACGATTTTGAAAAAGTACAGTGTCAGAAAACAAATTCAAAGACAGAATGCCTTGTAATTTTTTTTTTTTTTTTTTCATTTCTAACAAAAATTAACATAAAAACAGTTTCTTCATTCTTTCATGTATGTTCCTACATTGACTTTGATTTACGGTATGAAAAGCATTAGGGAATCATGAGCCACAATTTCAGTAGGACACAGCAAGTTGTGACGATTGTGCTGTTTTTGAAAGCACATTACGTAAAATTAATAACGCTCCACCGTTCTAAATAATGTATACTATGCTTTTCAGTTAGTTTCCTGTCCTTGAAATGGAATGCGGAAAAATCATTATTCGTCTTTAGTAGCTAAAGTTAAAGACAACAGCCGCCCACTATATCTTCATATGTGGTAAACATAAATCACACACTGTAAGATGCATGAGTGTTGAGTCCCCTAGCATACTCACTTTCTCTTTTCGCATCAGAAAATTTTCGAAATCACAAAATACTAAATGCAAAGTCAACACCTGCTCACTGTGAGCCCAAAAATGACCGCCCATGTGATCAGAGAGTAACTACTGACACCAGCAATTTCTCTTCCGAAGCCCCGACAAAGCGGTGGTTGGCTCCCCTTGGCAACTTCACTGGGGGGGTGGGGGGTGGTGGCTGGGAACGGCCATTGTTCCAGGCACTGGTGGGTGCGCTGGTGAGCAATCGTTGAGGGAATGCTAATGCGTCCCACTCTATGGGCATCGGTGTGGGAAGCCGGACGGCCGTTTCCATTCCACTCCATCCAAAGCTAAAGCATACAGGGGCACACAGGACCCCCACGCCGCACCCACCTGTCTTAAGAGGAGAGGAGGAACGTGACACCTTCTCTTGCCAGCTGTACTTCTTCCCGAACGAGTTGTTGTTCAGCGTATCCTGGGAGCGAAAGTGAGAGGGGGAGACAGTGAATACACAGACAAGGGGGCTTTGATTCTGCTGAATGACGGGACCTTTTGTCTACCACAGCTCATGCATGCGTTTAAAGGGGAAAGCTTTCAAAGGGGGGGCTTTTTTTTCCCAGCCAAACTTTCTGCATCCTGGAAGGACAAACATTTATTTATTTAGTAGACACTTTTCTCCAAGCGACTTCCAATGAACTCTATGTAGTATTATCGGTCCACACACCTTATTCACTATGTTGACTTACACTGCTAGATACACTACTTACACTGGGTCACTCATCCATGCATCAGTGGAACACACTCTCTCTCTGTCACTCACAAACATGCATATGCATACACACACACACACACACACACACACATACACACATATATATACACATGGCCCTGCGACCAGTCACAGAGGGTGAATTGTTTTAAAAGTTGGGGTTCTTCTACGTTAACTCCATTCTCATTCTCCATAACCTTCTCCCTCTCATCCCAAGTTTACTCCCCACAGCTCCAGTCTCAGGTAGTACTACTTGTAAAGTTTGAATAAAACACTAAAGTACTATTTATTTATTCATACTTAGGGGGAAAAAAAAAAAAAAAAAGGTAGACATTTTGACTTGAGAAATTTTAAACTAATTTTTGAAAGTGTTGTTGAAAAGTGGTATTGTCTTTTTCAGGATGACTACTGTAGTTTAATACAAAAAAAAAGAAAACTTTCTTCCAACTAGGAAATTTTAATGTATTGTAACTGTCTCTACATGGCAAACTGTTTTATTCTACCGCAGCTTTTATTTTAGTTGGAGTGATTTTCTTTACCCTGAATTCAGCAGATGTTTAAGACTCTGCCAAATAATGGCGTGGTTCAGAAAACCAAGAAACAGTGAAACACAAGATGACTGGGAAAAGCTGTCATCATCTTCTATACCAATATCTGAATCTGCGTTGAGTCCTGAATTTGACAACAACCACACTATATCACTCACCTGCCGAACACATCATGAGCCACCTCTCCTGCTCAGCCCTCTGGATATCTCAGGGACCATTACACCCCAAAAATTCAATATGGTTACTCAGTATAAGAACCATTCTTGTACAGGCTGGCAGCTGCATATGGATAGCAGGGGTGTTTTCCTCATGGCCAGATTTTAGCCCCATTCCACATTAATCGCTGACTCACTTCTGTGATGCAGCAAGCGGGTGACGTCTGTTGCCACGGTAACGTTGCCGGTAATACTGTGGGCGAGAGGATGGTAGGCAGAGAGAGGCGAGGATCTGATGGAGGGCAGCAATAAAATGCTTTTTGGAAATGTGTACATTTGTATGAGTCACAGGCTGGCATGACTACCTTTCTTTACCACAAATCCACAGAGTTTGGCCCAAGAAACGGGCACTTACCGCGCAAGTCTAGCCTTACCTGGGAGACAAGGACTCCTCCAAATGCAACTTGAGATGCTTTTTTAATATTTCTCAGTTCTTTCATGACTCATTACACAAAGTATTTTTTTTTTAAACTTTGTATTAAGTAATAGCATAAAAAGGAATAATAGCAAACAGGCTACCAGAGAAAAGCAGAATGGTGGCCATCTTGAGTAACACTGAAAGCCATTAATAGCAGATTAACAAATCTTGTGCACATGTTTTACACCAAGAATGTTTCTACATAGGTTCAAAGGGAGGTTTAGAGAAGTTTAATATTCCAGATTAAAACAAAACCTTTTAATCTGGAATATTACTTAATACAGAACATTCTAGATAATATGAGGCTTTAACTCTGGGACTGTTCCAACCCCACCTGGAAAAAGTGGTTAATGACAGTAAGTCAGTGATGAGGCCTGAACTCTTGGGGGCTCATACACAATTTCAGACTTTGACACTATATGCCACCGCACCAGTCTCAGGAAATGAAGGATGAGAGAAAAGAAAGAACCGTGTCAGAAAGGCAGTCCAGCCTGTGAAATTTCCAAAACACCGAGGGACGGAGACATGCTAATGCCAGGACCCCTCATTACTTTCTTGATCATCACCTGGAGAACACTTGAAACAAAGCTTGTCCACATATTTACATTATAATAATTCAATATAATAACTGATTGAGGATATAAATGGCTGTAGACAGCTTCAGAGATATCACCAGTGAATTTCGTATCAATTATATAGGCAGTTACTTGCGTAAAATTTGCCAGCAAAAACAGGCATCGTTGACAAAGTTATTGCGTATAGACAATCGCATGTATGCGTCTATAGCTATCGGTTGTGAAATGCGCTTTTGTTTATTCTTAGCTGCAAGTCACTTTGGAAAAAATGCCTGCTGTATGAATAAAAGTAAACGTGAATGTAAATAAACCTTGGAACTCATTATTGTTAATGACTCACCTCCCCTACAATTTGTACATTTTATATATATTTTTACATTTATCTACAGTGACATTTCACTATTTGTGCAGTCGGCACATTTCGACATTTTTAATCTACATTAAACTGTATTTTCGGTAAACACATTTACGTGAAGTACCCGATCGCTACATGGTTTACAGGACCACTTCTGTTCAAAGCAGAAGTCACATCAATGTACTCTGAAGCTCCTAAAGCTGCAGATTATATTAAGTTAATCATGTTCAATACTGCTGAAACCCATACTAGGCTGCACAGATGTAAACTGCTCAAAAAAGACACTTTCAAAACTCTTAATACAAAAATGTATTACCTAGTAACTAAGCACCTATGAACATGTCGCCTAAACCAATTCGTAAAGAAATGCAGTTTTTTCTTTATATTGCAAATGCTCAAATTACACACTACATATTCATATGATACGTAGCTACCGAGTAATACACTTTGTTAATTTCTTTTTGAATCACCTTGTATTTCAGGAATAGCACATAAAACAATTGTTTTAAGTAATGTGGAAATCTAACAAGAACGTTAAAAGTTCGATGGAAGATTTCGAAAATTCACATTTTGGTTTTGGTTCGTAAACCACTGTTATACCTTGATTTTTTTATTTAGGTTGAGGGTGCCGAGTGTGTCCTTTCTGTAATACAAGGAAAATCCCATTTTAACTTATTGTGCTGGAAGTCTCAGAAATTATATCAATTTTCTCTGGGTGGGAGTGCTGGAGAACACAAAGTTTTAGTTGAAAGGAAAGCACAGGAACGCCACAGTCGTTATAAATAATGGTACCTAAAGTTGAGTAAGGGAAAATAATTCCAAAAAATAAAAGATATTCAGGTATCTATATTTGGAAATAGCAAAAAAGAAAACCAGGTCTTAGTAATAAAAAACAAAATCAATATGAAGTGCTCTTGGCCAATGTATTCTCTTAACTGAGCTGATTTTCAATAATCAGTGACACGTAATCTGACTTCTATGGAACATGGTTATTGAAAATTATATCACAACATGATGTGATAAAACTCACCACAATCATGATTAATTCATTCATCTAAATGATTATTATAATGTCTTGTTGCTTAGCCAATTTTACCATTATAAACCACTGGGTATTTAACAGCAGCAAATGACTTGCTGAAGTGCATGAACAGCAGGAGCCTTCCTGGGAAAAAAACCTTAAGGTATCATGTCTCTGCCCTTATTAAACATCACCTGCAGCCACTAAAAAAAAGAAAAAAAAAAACACAGTACAACCACACATCACCCCCAGCTGTTTACAGGAAGTTTACTGTGCAACTGTTGCCCAAACAATAGGTCACACTGTCAGTGCTCCAAGAGCATTGCTTCAGATCTTGCACATGTCATGTTGTAACCTACTTAGGAACAAGAATTAAGTCCTATTCATAAGAGCAGAAAATGCACAGAGCAGCCATGCCAGCAGAAGTCTCCCCCCCCCCCCCCCCCCACAGTGCTTAAGAAAAGCCAAACTGAGAAATCCTTTTAAAGATTCCTTTTCTCCTCCTTGACAGTTCTGCCTTCGACTCTTACAGCTGCTCACATCAAAGCCAAAGCAGATCGGCTCCTTATCAAAGCTGGAATAAACAACCATCCTTGGAGGCCAAAAATAGCTTCTCTCATCTTCAGATGGCCACCTTGCAGGAGACGAGAAGGGAGGTGTTGGGTGTTGGATTGCTACTAGGAAGGCTACTCCTCCTCTGCACCGCCTCCGCCGTCTCCCATGTACCTGGCCAAAGGCCTGACCAGCACCTCTGACCCAGAATTTCTAAGTATCCCATCGCGGCCGTGGCGAATCTCACGCCACCGACAACGTGTGGCTGAATTCATTCCCCGGTCAATCAGGAAGCTCATTGAGACTCGTGTTCAAGTGATGCCATTGTGAGGCAGGAGAGATCCCGGGGTGGCAGCAAACACTTGGCACACACAAACACACGATGACACATAGAGGGGCCCAACCCAACCCTTCGGTGTGTAGAACACATAATAATGAGCTCTTTATGTAAAGGGAAAGACAGACACTCAGCCGCTCGCACACACACACACACACACGCAAAAATGTCATAGAACATGAGCTCGTTTACTTATGACAAGCCATCGGAGGGATGCCAGACAAAGCTCAGGGTACCAAAATGATGAGCCACCTGACATACTTATAATCTACCCCTAGGCTTTAATACAGTCCTGGAAAGCGAGGCGGCACGAGAACGGTGAAGACCGTGTTACAGTACCTGTGTCCGAGGCACCTGAGGGAAGAGGTTAAGCGTGGTGGGTCTCTTGGGGCGGTAGGTATCCATGGTGACAGGAGCACTTTCCTGGGCTGGGGGCTCTGTGGAGGGCAGTGCAGCTTCCTCGTCCTGAATCTCACCCACAGCATCGATCAAGTCTAAGTGAAGCATCTCCGCCTGCAGCTTGCTGGCTGCGCTCCGGTCCACCTTCCCTGCGCCGCTATTGGACTCGCGCGTCACATGGCCCTGGGAAGATTGGGCAGCAACATTTCTGTCAACGGGGAGCTGGCTGCAGCAACATGGGGTGGGGTTGGGGGTTGGGGGTTGGGGGTGGGGCACGCTAGCCAATTATAGCTCGGCTTGACATCAGCGCATAACCCTCTCAGCGCCACTGCGGTACGATACAGAACGTGGCCATGTTTAACGGCAAAGAACAAGGAATTATTGTTCGTTCGCTGCCCCCTCCTGACATCTTCTTCCAAACATACGGCCGTTGCGTTTCAACACGAGAAACGTGCTTTCGGAGCTGCGTTTCATGCCTTTTACTTCGAGGAAACGATTAAGGTTGCGAGGGGCACTCCTTCAGCCTGAGGTGGGAGTGAGTCATTGTTTAGCTCCACGAGAGATCCTTTTTCTCGCTACCGACTCGGGCCGGAAAACACGGCCATTTCTTGATGCGTGAATTGAAACGGTACTAGTGACAACCGAGGCGTGATATGGGGGGTCACGAGCCTGGATAAGAATCCGAACTCGGAAACATGACCTAATTTGTGCATCAATTAAAACGCAGTTTAAAAAAAATAAAAAATCTCTTGGACAAGAATGGCTTGTCTTCACGTGCAGTCACATCGCCATAAAAAAATAGTGACAAACTAAATCAATCAATATTTAAATATGTTGTGATATTCAAAAAAATATTAAAATAACATTGGCAGCAGCAGCAATAATAGCAATAATAATAATATGACCGGACAGCTGGTAGCATAGTGGTTAAAGTTTCTGCATTTGGAGCCAAAGGTCGCAGGTTCGATCCCCACCTCCGGCTATAGTACCCTTTAGCAATATACTTACCTTAAATTGCTCCAGTAAAATTACCCAGCTGTATAAATGGGTAAATAATTGTAACCTTAACACTGTAAGTCACTTTGGAGAAAAGCATCACCTAAAAGAATAACTGTAATAATAATTTTGAGAAACAATTGGGAGATCAGTAGAGAAACCCTCCATAGTCTGTGTCCGTGCAGGTATGATTCCCTCTAACACTTAATACCTTTTCAGTCCAGGTCTGTAATCATCCCTGAAACACCCATGGCTTGTCAATTAACCTGGACTTTTCAGTCCTTTGCTTTTAAAATTGGAACGAGTAGAGGTTGTGCCTAATGAGAGGTGACACCTATCACTTCAAGTTCGCTCTGCTTGTGTGAAGTCAGTGCCGACATAAAGCCAATAAATGAACGGCCTGTTTAGATCACATGCAACCTGTTCATGTTTCTCAGTCAAATACAGATCGTCAGGACTCCGTCGCAGGAGTAACGGATCCACATCACTTTTCCTTATTTTTAAAGCAAATAAGTAGTATGATATTGGCTAGATAGAGGAAGAAGGTTCAAACAGCCCAACATATAATGTATTAAGAAAAGATCCTGGTCTTCAAAATTGCTGTATATCATCTAGTTCATTCAACTAGTGTTAAAAAGAGTCAAATCCAGACTGAATACAATACTTACATTTACATTTATTTATTTAGCAGATGCTTTTCTGCAAAGCAGCTTCCAGTGGATACTACGTAGTGTCATCAGGCCACACCAAGGTGACTTACACTGCTAGATACACTACTTACAATGGGTCGCTCATCCATATTCCATAGTCCAATATTATTTTTTTTTTGAAGAGAGTCCACTGATTACAGCCACTAGCTGCATACTGTTCTCCGGCGCCAAATGACGTTAAAGGAAAAATCAAGATTGGAGCAGTAAAAAGATGGCACAAAAACCTCCATGTTTATGGGATTAGTACAGATTAAGTCTCCTAAATACATTTTAAATCAATGTGTTAAATACTAATCCTACTTAGAATTACACAAAATAAATTAAGCATAAGTATAAATAAATCATGAATTTGCAGCAAAGCACTATTTTTTCAAATCCTCACCTCAGGTTTTTATAAGAAACCTAAAAATTAACCAATAAATTCTGCTTAGCTGCTTGATTTTTCCCCCAGCAGAGATCCACTTGAAAACCCTTCACTGTCAGATAAGACGGACATCAGACTAAAATCTTTATTTACTTCATGCTTTCCTCACAAAGGATCTGTATTACTAAACAAATCATTTTTACAAGCATAATGTTAATAACTCTGGATAAAGTGCAAAGAATTACAAACAATATAAAAACCTATCTTAATGCTCATGAAATAAAACACGAAATTTTTTTTTACAGCTGAGTAGTGAAACTGCTACTGCGACAGTTGCAGTAAAATTGCCCACTAAAGGAGACAAAACAATCAGTCAGGTTTCCGTAGGGACTTGATTTAATCCCTGTTTTGTATGTTACGAAGTACAAGGTCCCTTTAAGAACTTTCCTTCTGTTGCTAGGCAACCGGCTGGAGACAGGGTCAGAAGACACTGCCGGAGAATTTCAAGGCTTGCTTTGGCTGCTTACATCCCTGCTGTTTCCCACATTGGATAGATCTGGGATCTGCATGATGTGACATAACCAAAACCTAAAAAAAAGAGACAAATTTAGAACTAATATGCCTTTATATCTTTAAAAGTAGCTTAATAAGCATACATTCTCTGAAAAAATATTTTTTTTTAATATTTAAAATGTTCTCTACACTTTCGATGATTTCCAAGTAAGCGTAATTCAAACATTTATGGGCTCCAGAATAAAATAATCAGGTGGCACAGGATGCGTGTTTTCTGGGTGTAGGTTTCAAACCAGCCAAGTCAACACGAAGTTCGCAGGTTCTCCTCACGTTCAAGTGGGTTTCCTCCAGGTGCTTCAGTTTAATTGCTCAATCAATGTGTCTCGGGGGGATCGGTGACTCTGCATCGCATTTTTGTCTGTCTCTGTCTGGCTACTTTGCAATAGACTGGTGTATCCTGACTTGTCCAGCATGCTGTTCATCCAGGTTTGGCTCCAGACTACCTGACTGTCTCAGACAGGAAGGTCCCAGGAGCAAAAAATAAAATGCTTTTATGCCATCATTTAAAATGTTGTGTTTGCAGACTTTCAGATATTCTAATGTCCTATGCAGCTGAATATTCCAGAGTGTAAAGGCTGCCAAAGTCATAATGAAGGAAGTGCTCTCTGTCTTTAAACGTACCAACGGAAAATGTATATGCGTGAAGTTATTCATTTAGCAGACGCTTTTCTTCAAAGCGACGTACATCTCACAGAAAATACAACGTGTGCGTTACACTAGGAGAAAGAGACGATGCAGATGCGTGATTCTAAATTAGAGTTAGTTTGCTACTTTCCACCATGTGAACCAATATCACATGAGCAGCTGCATAAAGGTTGATCCAAATATTCGACAATTCCTAATCACATTTCTGATACATGTTTTAGAGTGCTTCATTTTCCCTAGTCTACAGATGCAAAATAATGTACATAAGGAAAAAATTAGGCACATAAACTTCATATAGTCTTCAGTAAATAATTGGAACAATTCATTAGAAAAATATTCGGACTGTATCCAGTGGAATACTTCTGAGATTCTCGGTTGTTTCTCCAGTGGTATTAATAAGCCATAAAAATAAATGTAACAAAGCCCTACTGAACCATAAAGCCTCTGCTTCCCGATTCCTCCCAAGGCGAGAATCACCCACACAACGGGCTCCACATATGACCCTCAGTTTACAACAGATGCGTATACACCTCCTCCGTTTTCCACCTCCCATTTACATTCGTTGATCCGCACTAACACAGAGGAATATGCCGTCATAAAAAGGGGAGAACCACCTGTCTCACTGCAAGCATCCCTACCTTCTGCCCCAGTGAGGCAGGAGGGGGAAGATCAGTGTCTGTGCACGTGCCCAGTGAAACGCTCAGGAAGGGATTACCTCATCTCTGAGCTCAGCACCCTTGGGAAACTGCTCTGCCCCACCTCTTCAATTATTGACTAGGGCATGGCGGCGAGGGGTGGTATCCGGCTGATGAAGCGGGGTAAAGGTATATGCAAGTCTTTCACAGAAGTCACCAGAAAGGATCCAATGAGCACCTCAAGTTCATCTGGAATGGATTATGGTGATAGGGGTTGACAGGAATATGCCACAGCCTAGCGGAAATCAATGAGGGGTCCTTTAAAAATGGGAGGAGAAGTACAATGATCCAAGGATGTCTACGAGAGAAAAATGTTAGCTGAAGGAGGTCGAAAGCCACTCGTGTTTTTTGCTCATTTGAGATTACAGTGCATTCATGGGACACTTGTCATTTATAAAAGACAGCACTATTATTGTAACTGGTACAGTTTATCAAGAAATGTAATACTTTTTCCTATCCTGCAAAATTTTATAAAATTATTATTCATCATCTGCCTTCCTCCCACAGTCCAAAGACATAGCGTTCAGAACTGGGTGAATGAGCGTGTGCATGTGTGGCCACACTGTGATGGACTGGCATCCCTTCCAGAGTGTACCCCCCTCATCCTTATGCCCAATGCTTCTGGGATGGGCTACGGTTCCCTGCAACCGTACTTGGGACAAGCGGTTGTTGAAATTGAACTGCACTGAAAACTGCTAGCCAAATTTAAATGATCAAGTTGGATTATTTGTTCGACAAGGAGCTCTTTATCTATAACGAGCAGACAAACGAACCCAGGGAAGAATTTCTGAATGGATGGTGCAGTTCCATTTCCATGGCAACTTCATTTTACCTGGAAACTGTGGGATGCGATTCAATCAAGACAAACGCTTTTGAAATGTATAATCTTCTGTGATGTTCTGTGACAGCACGGCTGTCTACTGAGACTTTATACGTCATCGAAACGGAGAACATAATACCCGAGCAGCTGGTGCTGGCTGCACATTAGTCAGAAAATACATTACTGCAGTCTTTTACAAGATATAACAATACAGATTAATCATTGTACCGCGCTTTAGAAAAAAAGAGTGTGTGCTATATTAAATAAATTTATGAATGAACATAAATGTAAAAGTATTTTAACTTATTTGATATTCCACTGAAAGTATATTCACACATTCCTTTCTTTTGCTGTAACAAAGCCACAGGGGTCAGCTGTTAGAATAGCGGTAAGAGCTACAGCCTTTGGACCCAAAACCACAGGTTCAGATCCCACTTCAAGCTACAGGACTGTTCAGCAAGGTACTTAATAACTAAGTTATTAATAACGTCCAGGCTCTGATTATAATTCGTCTTAAGACAATGCAGATGGAGTTTTACGCAAAAGGGCATGACACAGGAGTGGGTACTAGACCATCTCAGGATAATGACGAACGTGGACATGTGGGCAATATACAAACTCCATGCAGACTGAACTGCATTCAATTCAGTTTTAGAATGCAGAGCTCAACAGTCGTAAGGCAGCAGAGCTTCCTGCCGTGCCATCGTGCGGCCCGGTGTCTCATAAACAAGATTCATAATTCCACTTGCCTGTCATAAATCCCGACAAGGTCTACGGCCTCAGTTTTCTAAAACACTCATGTTTTCTGTGAAAACTGCTTGACATTTACATTTAGCAGACACTTTTCTCCACAGCGACGTACAACTCGGCTTACTTGCTTTTCAACGGTAAAATTGAGGCTACCGAAAAACAATCATTTAGCTGACGCTTTTCTCCAAAACAACTTACAACGTTAACTCTACAGGTATTAGAAGCTTACAATTATTTACTCATTTATACAGCTGGGTAATCTTACTGGAGCAATTTAGGGTAAGTACCATGCCCAAGGGTATTACAGCAAGAGATGGGGATCAAACCTGTGACCTTCGGATCCAGAGGCAGCAGCAGCTCTAACCTCTACACTAGCAGCATGTCCCTATCATATCTGAATTATGTGATAAATAACCCAGAAATAGAGTAAAACTAATTACTTCAGTTTCACATAGAGTAATTCTAATTCTCCTGTTTTATTAGTACTTAAATTCACTGTTGCTGCAAAATTCATTCAATTAGCAAACTATATTGGTTCGAACCACGCTATAAACACACAAACCATTCCGCTGCAATTTATACTAACCATCCAACAAAGTTCTCCCACAGCACTTTATAAATCACTGCACTATTCCAAGGCCTTAAGTCACCCCTAATTTCACAAATGCCCTCACCAGGAATAAATATTGTGTTGCTCGCTCAGTATTTCTGCATAAAGCAAATTACAATTATAGCATTTAGCAAGACTGGGTGCGTGTGTGTGTGGGATATTAGGCTACACTGGAGCAGTTCAGGCCCATGCCAGGACTCAAACTCATAGCTTTCAGCTTTCAAAGTGCCTTTAACCACTTCGGTGCCTGCTGTTACATGAACAACAGTGACGCTTCAGTTTTCAGCCACACTAACTGATGCACACTAAAATATCTTGCTACTGTGGTATAGTTAGCTGTGTGAACTGTTTTTCCATCAAGCAATGTGTGGGCGACAGGCTGGCCCTTCTTCAGTGAGCTGGCTCAAAACAGCTGCCCACCCCAAATCTTGTCAGAAGTTTTTTAAAAAAAAAAAAAAAAAAAAAAAAAAAAATGGAAGTAGTACTTGGCGTGAGCTTCCGCACAGCTACTCTCACTGCTGGATGCTGTTGCCTCATGTACCAGCCAGCTCACCTGTGGGAACCCACACACACAGTCCGAAATGGCTTGTCCCATGCGTGGTCACCACAAGACGGAGCCTAACCCGGCAACACAGGGCGCAAGGCTGGAGGGGACACACCCAGGACGGGACGCCAGTCCATCGCAAGGAACCCCAGACCTACCAGAGAGCAGAACCTGGCCAAACCCGCTGCACCACCGCACCCCTCCTGTGGGAACCTCCTTCCACTATTTCAAAATACCCTGAACTCAGTACATAACATGCACATTTGTGAGCACAGCGCTTACCAAGGCTTTTATTACAATACAGGCATCCCTTGCTATTCAAAACTAACCTGTTACAGAACACGTTACCGGTATCGAATTTTCGAATACCAAGCCCCTTTCCAATTAAACAAGAAAAAAATATATTCCCCACTTACCCGAAAACCCCAAACATCACTAAAACACCGCATAACATATATATGATGCCACTACACACCTTTGCTGTGCTGTTGGTGAACTAAAGAAATGAACATAGAGCTTTATTACGCTGCAGCTACAATAACTTTCAAACCACGATTTCAGGATGGTAGAAAACACTTCATGATTAACAAACAATGAGGTCATTAATGGGTATGTTTCTAGGCAATACACTTTGGAAGCAAATTGCATTTTCTATTCAGTAGACAACAGTACCTTGCTGCACTTCATTCCACTCATGCAAAACAAGACTTCTAAACTTTTTTTGGGCAGGCTTCCGAAAAACTTTGTTATACTTATTTATACTGTAAATCAAAAATTGAGTATCTCTAGTCAAAAGATGCTTTTCTTCAAACCAATTTATAATGTCAAGATAACTGCAATTACTTACCCATTTAGACAGCTGTATAACTTTACTTGGGAAGTTCTAGGATAAGCAGCTCCCTCAAAGACGCTACTGCTGGAAGCGGGATTTGAACCTATGACCTTTGGGTCCAAAGGTATCCCTAATGTGACCATTTAACGATTGCAATTTCAGAGATCTAACAGATTATAAGTGGTATCCAGACTGTAGCTGTGGCCTTGACAAAGTGACGAAAAATGACCCCTGTCAGTTTTTTGAAGTTCATGGAGCGGAAAGGAAAGTTTTAATACACACACATTGTCTGAAACCACTTGCCCCGTACGGGGGTTGCGGGGAGCCGGAGCCTAACCCGGCAACACAGGGTGCAAGGGTGGAGGGGGAGGGGACACACCCAGGACGGGACACAAGTCCGTGGCAAGGAACCCCAAGTGGGACTTGAACCCCAGACCCACCTGGAAGCAGGATCCAGTCCAACCCACTGCACCACTGCGCCCCCCTCTAGTTTTAACAGCAGAATATTAATTAGTTTACTAACATTTTTATACAAATTACATTAGAATTTACACTTTTAATGAATTATGCTTCACCAAACAGAAAATCAGTTCCGGTTCAGAACTTTTCTCAGGGACAAAACTGTTCCCTCCTCAGGGGTTTCTATACTTAAATCTGTGAACCAGCTTATAACTAACAATTCTGCCTAATGGACATCATAGGTGGAATTAGTAAAAGTTAAAAACACAGAGCTGTAGTACAGGTCCATGGCCCCATTCCCAGGGTTCAGTTTACAAAAAAAATGCAAAGAGTATACACGTTATAATCCATAAGAAGCCCATCTTTCGCCAATGGGGCATATAGAACCCTACCCTGATATCCACATTGTTGCAGTTGAGGCTCATGCCGCACTCGTCGGTGATTTCCGTAATCTCCGACAGGTCTTCATCCTCAAATTCATCCAGACTGATATCATGGGTCAGCCTGAGGGGAGAGAACATGAACAGTTATGATAGCTGGGTCAAAAATATTTCTACCCCTCCTTTTGCTTACACAGAACTGCTGCTGGAAAATGGTTCAGTTGCAAATTTTGATATCCTCTTATCTATAGGACAATATTTCACTGAGAGCTGGTTCCAAAACATTGTCTAATTGCTAAGTACATCAAATATATACTAACAAACATTAAAACTCAAGCATAATTTTTATATGTTTTCAAATTCTGCTGAAATGCATTAGAGAAAAAAATAAGTTTTGGCACAGCTGAAGTCAATGTGGAGGGGAGAGAAGTGCTGACTGCTGCAAGGAGACGGAAATGCTCCAAAAAGCAGTAATTGTAACACATCTGCACTGGTGTAAACGCCACCGTATTTTTCAGCTCACTGAAATCAGAACTAAAGGGAAGGACAATAAATAGCATTTAAATGTAACATAAAAGCAAAGCAGTGGCCTTACACGTCCTGTAACAGATTTGATCTAAGTGCTCAAATTCAAGATGACATGCTCAGCTTGCACAGTTTGATATTTCACCCATTTTCAGTGGGTTTTTTTTTTCCCAGCACATTGTCTGGTCACACTTTGCACATAATGACCTCCATCACTTGCTTCAGGATGTTAGAACCCACTAGGAAGACCTCTTCAATCGCAATCACCAGTGATTACATTACATTTTCATTTATTCACTTAGCAGATGCTTTTCTCCAAAGCAACTTCCAGTGAACTTTATGTAGTGCTATCAGCCCCCTCACCTTATTCACCGTGGTGACTTACACTGGGTCACTCATCCGTACATCAGTGGAACACACTCTCTCTGTCACTCACACACTATGGGGGAACCTGAACAGTACGTCTTTGGACTGTGGGAGGAAACCAGAGCACCTGGAGGAAACCCATACAGACAAGGGGAGAACATGCAAACTCCACACAGGCTGAGCGGGGATCGAACCCACGTCTTCTCGCATCACCCAGGCGCTGCGATTACCACTTCATCTGGTGACAATTCCTGCCTGTTCACTAGTTTTCATAAAAATACTCCACTTTGCCTTAGTGATGCAGTAAGTGCTCAGTGGTAGTCCTTAAATGAACAAACACGCATCTTAAAACAAGTACATGCCACATGAAAACAACTTTGCACAAAGGTGATTTACATCACAGCTTTGGTCAACACAGAACACATCAAAGATCTAATAAGTCTCAGAATGTGGTGTAAAAAGTTACAGTACTGACATATGTTTGGGGAAAGAAAAGTCGAACAGCCCTAGCATAATGCATGATCAACAGCAATATAAATCCCATTCGTCCACCATCCTAATACCCAGAACGGAGTGATGGAAAACAAGTCCTCGCACATCTGGACTGTACTTTTAAATGTATAGGATGTGAGTGTTGCAGCACAGTCTGTTTTCTGCTCAGCACACAAAATCCACATTTTCTCTTTGTAAATGCAAAGAAAAGTCTCGCAACACGAAGCAGGGGTGTTAAACGAGACCCCTTGCGCAGTCAAATTCTCGTATCTTGTATTGAGGGAATGAGCGGTTGCGAAGCAATTAAACGTGACAGCGTGCTGTGTTTTTAATGCTATTTTGGCGGACGCAATTTTAGGCAGCCTGCAGCCTTCCGCAGCAAACAGTCGTTTTGTAAAAGCCAAGAACGTTCGGGCAGGTAGAAGTCCACCTCTGTCCGCTGTACGAGTGAGCAGCCACAGCTAGAGAACCCAGAAAAGTGTTGTTAGCAGGAGAGAGAGAGAGAGGATGGGGGCCAAGGTGGGCACGGAAGGGGCGGTAGCTGGGGAGAACCGGACGAGAACCGGGGCGGACCGACAGGGCCCGGAAGGAGCAGTCTGCCAGACCAGACCTAACAGCTTCTGACAGTAAGCGAGGTGACTTTAGGACTCGGATTGCTTACGTTAGAATAAACTTCCCTGTCTTCAGCTCCACCCCATCATCATGAAGGAGCATGAGACCGTGGAGAAGTCTCCAGATTGCTATACCCCTGACGGGGACAAGTGCTTACCGGTAGTCGGTAAGTGTTTGTTGCAGAGCGACTGTGACTCGTGTTCCCGTGTTCAGTCATTAGTTGGCAGAAAAACACACGAAAACATAAGAGAAACAGAATAATAGCGCAGGACTGCCTTCCCTTGGCTTGCTACCAGGGTTTACAACCATGTCTGGTGTTCGTGAAAGCTGGTGATCAATAAGATAAAGAATGCTGCACATCTTTATATGAAAATCAGTCATCAATCTGCACTAAAAAATAAATAAGTGCAGACAATGCATTTTTGTCTGTTTTACTTCAGACGCAGCTCAGTAAATATATCAACATTTTTATTAAAAGTCTTAGAGTGTATTTTTCGGAGGGCGGTGGCACAGCGGATTTGGCCTGTGCCTGCTCTCTGGTGGGTCTGGGATTCAAGTCCCGCTTGCAACGGCCTGCTGTCCCGTCCTGGGCGCGTCCCCTCCAGCCTTGTTCCCTGTGTTGCCGGGTTAGGCTCCGGATCACCGTGACCCTGCTGGGGACAAGTGGTTGTAGACATTGTGTGTGTATATTTTTCATTTATTATAGCTATATTCAAGCCTTGAACAGAACCTACCCCGTGAACAAATCAAAGTAATGCTCTACTGGATGGATATGTCATCAAGTGAAGCCCAACTCACAGCAATTATAGGCTTGACTTCCAATTCAAGGAAGTGCCTTCTTTCATGAATGGTATGTGAACTCTATGCGGCCTGAGCTGCACTTTAGCCCCACACTCACCGAATAGTTCAGCAACTGTGAAGCAGCAGGCATTACCCACTGTGCCACTGTGTCCCCTAATGCTCTACTACTGTGCTTGTATTGATTGTATTGACATAAAGCAAACAAAGTGGTCAGATGCTCAAAAATACTACACACGTCGTTTGAAGTTAATGAAAAACAATAACATAAAAGTTCTGCTTGGACCACCATGGTTGCCATGCTGAACAAGTGGTTAAGAAATGGTGTGAAGTGTTGGGTTTTCACTCCATTTGCATCAAAATCCTTAATAACTGTACTTTGTGGATAAATATAGGCAACTTTGTATTTTCTTGCAATGTAGCAAACCTAGAATGCACAGAGACCAGAAGAACCTTCTTCTTCTTCTTCTCTATGTGCCGCAGACGGTCATACATGAGGCTTGAAGTCTGAATTACAAATCAGGAATACCACTAAATACCATGAATACCAATAAATTTAAGTAACTCATTAACGAGTGGTTTAAACGTTTGAATTCCACGCCACGTCGCTGTTGTACCATTGTTTTTAGCTCCGAGCGGAAAACTTGTGCTTGTTACGAGCAGAGTCCCAACACGGATACATCAGTTTCCCCTCACAGAACATCAGTCTGTGAGACAGGCAAATTCCTTAAAAATGAAATATCTAATTACAAATATCAATATCCATTATGCCTCTTATGAATGTTAAATCCGTCTCAACGCGTAATACGATATGCAGTATTTTGCAGCCGTTGAAAGAGATGGTATATGAGCTAGAAAATGTCCGTAACTGGAGCTGCCGTTTATTTTATACACTGTTCAAAATTATAATAAATAATTAATACCCTTATTAAGAAACACTATGCATTGCTCAATAGATTCTTTGTCATATGCTCCCTAAAGCAATGTCCCGTACGATTTTAGTCCCCTCAATGGAGTCATTTCCTGCACTTCCTGAAAATAATGCGCATCTTCTTGGTGAGGTCATTAAAAGCTATCGATCCCATAAAGAGGACCAATTAACTGCTGGGAGCACAAGCCTCTAAGGAGTGTCCTGGGCAATAAATCTGCAGCCAGGATACTCGCGCTGGGCTGCTGGATCTGGGAGCGATACCAAACATGTACACTGAGGAGTATCGAGCTTTAAGTAGGGATTTGCGGACTGGATGTTGCTTGGGCTTGGGCTTTCATCTGGCCCCGTTTTTGCATATTTACAGTGGAGCGAGTTTAGTGGTCGATATAACAGCTGCTTTCACACGAGAGAAGGTTAGACGCTGCGAACCGCATGCCAGGGTTTCCCCCCAAGCAGGGCATTAAGGAGAAGCCTTTTAAAACCTATAGAGAAGCAGCACCACTGCAGACAGAGGGGACCTCCGATTGGTCCCAAATGACTCAGCATCTTCGGAGCTAAAGCGAAACTGGAAAAGTCCCAAGAAGAGTCCCTGCAAAACGAGCCCCTCTGATGCACACATGCCCTGAAGGAATCAAATCAGGACACCTAAATAAAGCACCACATTGCTACAGCATCCGTTTGCATGTGATGACAGACCAGTTTCGACTGGATAATCAAAACCCCTCATTTTTAATCAGAGCCGAAATCAGTAAATACGATTTGGCTACTATCCGAATTACGAAAAATTTTGGATCTACGTAAGAGAGCACATGACATCAGATCAAAATTATAAATATTAAAACAAATGGACTAATATCAGTTAACAAGGGTCATATAAAATCAGACCAGCCTGTTCTCTACGTCATGAAATCATCACACAAATAAAGTAATTTCAAAAGGGAAATTGCTTCAAGAAAACTACAGCTATTGTTTAAAGAGGAAAGAAGAGAAGAATAAGAAGAATTAAACCTGTGAAGCCCTTCATAGAAATACTTTATAATTGTTTTTTTCAGTTCGAGGGATGTTCTCCATTCGAACATGTTATCTTGATGTGCTGTTTCATTAGATATCACTGCACTGCAGCTCTCGCAGATTCATTCTTACGTGCAATAACCAGAACGTGGTAAGAATTACATTGAAATTCAGCTGATCACTCACACCTTACAGCTTCCACACCTTTCACTTTCTGGTTGTCATTAACTGATACTATCACCAAGGAATTTAATAACACGTGCGGTAGCACAAATTTAGTCCACAATTAACATTTGTAACGTTTACAAAAGCACAGAACATCTTGAAAATATAATGAGCATTTTCATTGAAATACAAACCCACTGCCATTCTGCTCTTAACTCAAAGAGTAAGCATTTTTTAAGTACTGGTATTGTCAATTCCATTATACTGTATAAATATCAGTAGTATAATTATATTGTAATACACTACAGTGACAGCTAGACCTCACAAGGCATCTGAGATGTCTTCATTCATCCATATATAAGATGGCGTTAATCTGTAGAGCGTTTACTATTTGCATGTACCGTGCAAACAGCTGCAGAAACAGCACAAAACTAGCAGCCACGGAGTTAAAAACAAAGTTTCGGAAGAGCAGCGCATATTTGCAGCTTTAAAGGACGTTTCTTGCCTTAACGCATATTCCTCATCCCGAGGCAAGCGTAATCAGATGACCTGCAGTCCAACAAACCCCCTTTACCATGCATTTTCAGTTTCTCACTTTCAAGGGCATCCCTAGATAGAAGCATCACATAGAGCACACATGAAGCCCATCAGCAAAAGCGGACGAAAACACACATGCACATGCACGCAAGGTCAGAGCAGCATGCTGCAGTCCCAGGGAAAACGCCACAACCTGGCCTTTTTATGTATTTATGTTTTTTTCAAACCCGTCTGACTGGTACCCTACCATTTCTCCCACTGATCCTCCATCCAGTTCTCTCCTTCCTCACTGGACTCCATGTTGCGACTGAGCGGCATGTGCTGGGCTGCTCACGGGACCGAGCGCGATCGATCTAACGGGCAATTACGGTGCTATCCTTTCTCCCGAGTGCCATTCGGGTTCTCTGGAGCTCCGGGTTCAGGAAGCGAAGACTGGCTGCTGGAATAAGAGGTCTGATATCTCCCCCCCACACTGCAGCTGACACACTTGTCTCTTTTATTTACATTTGCACAGGACCCTTAGACTTACTACCCTGATGAAGGGGAGAATGCTGTTCTGTACAGGAAAAAAAAAAAAGCTAAGCGCTGACCTCAAGCCTCAGCAGAAGGCACTTCACTAAAAAGCTCGCTTCCTCAATTATTAACAGCTGATCAATGCAACTCAGGTTGCCCCCCCATCTGTTAGTCCAGCCAAGAGAAAGCGGTACGTAGAGTCGCCGTGATCAATGGAATCTGCTGAAAAATCAGCCTCCTGCTCTCCAGCGGTGCAGGCTGGGGAGGTGAGAAGCACGTAGAGAGGAACCGCAAGCCTCCTTCAAGCCCCACGTGCTTCCCGCCCCTCCGCCCTCCCTGCGTCCTTCCAGGGGTGGCTGTACGTGGACAAGCGGCGCAAGGGGACAGCTGGCCTGCCTATTTTTAGTGCGTCGCCCCAGAGTAAAGACTGTAATACAGAGTGAAGGGCTGCGCGGAGCAGGCAAGGTTATTCTGACCGCACTTTTGTCAGATCTCTCAGACAACGGCACAAATAATCCTCGTTTTAACACCGGTTATGCATGTCAGGCAAAAAAAAAAAAGCTACACAACAATGAATCAGGGTGTTTATGAATTAAACCTGCAAGGATGCAAACGAGCACATATAATTTTACAAAACGCAGACATATAGAGAAACTTCCCTCTTAATACAGTGCAATTTTTAAATATTTTCCCAAAAACTGAATCTTGAATTTTTTAAAGCATCTGTGTGAATTTTAATTGTAACACTACACTGACCTAGTTAAAAAAGCACTTATTTCATCAATGCCAGGAGTATTTCTGCATCCATCTGTGTGGATTTTGACACAATTCTGCTGTCAGTGTCAGTCTCTAAAAATCATTTTCATCTTTAACGCTCTCATTTTAATCATTTAACTGCATTTTAATGGATCATATAATTGGAAGACATTTTTATCTCAGACAAAAATTAATGTGTGTGTGTGTGTGTGTGTGTCAGCACTCGGATACGGTAGAGATTTCAAGAAACATCTTGAGAACTGTATTTTCTCCAGGAGCTGCTGCAAATCATGTCAAGAAAGTAGTGGTCAAATGTCAGATCTTTTCCTTGATGTCATAATGAGGATTAGTCCCAGAGTCAACATCAACACCCACTAAAGCAAATGCTAATGTACTTCCTGTTATTTGTTCACATTTGTTCAGTAAGCAGACTGCTTTAAAAATTGTTGCAAAGTAATTTACAAAAAAACAGTCCAGTCAATATATTTGTCAGGTTTTAGTAAAGGTCAGTATATACTGGCTCTGCACTATAAATTTTCTATAAATAAGGTATAACATTTTCATAAATGAGCATTTGCTTATACATTAATTGCATTGCCTTCACTGATCTATTTTCTAAAATTTTAGCCTGTTGTGAAGCAGAAGCCTCTGTGTTTTCACACCCAGCAGAAGACTGGCAATACAACGTAGTCAAGCAGGAGTCTGCAACCTTAATTCAAATGCAAACATAATGTGACAACTGGAATTGGAGGTTGTGAAGACAACATTTTTATTTTCAATTACTTTAATTTGGAGGGGGGTGCAGTGGCACAGCGGTTTTGGCCTGTGATACTCTCTGGCGCGTCTGGGGTTCGAGTCCTGCTTGGGGTGCCTTGTGACGGACTGGCAACCCGTCCTGGGTGTGTCCCCTCCCCCTCCAGTCCTGTGCCCTGTGCTGCCAGGTTAGGCTCCGGTTTTCGGCGACCCCGCTTGGGACAAGCAGCCTCGGACAGTGTGCGTGTGTACTTTAATTTGACTCATTTCATTTTTAACTTAATAAAAAGATGAACTAAAAATCAAGAGTATTTTCACTTATTGTAGCTTTACCTGAAGTTTCACAGAACCAACAAATAAATCAACTAACATCTGTATTATTAAAATAATTTTACTGACTGCAAACACATGAAGTTACAAACTGCCAAACCCAATGATGCTTGTAAGGTGAGAAGCCAGTCTAGTCTGATCAAAATTCAGGGATAAGATATTTCAGTAAAAATATAGAACATAAAATATGCTAATATATATAATGCTAAACCCTTCACCATCAAATCTGTTCCAAAAAGGTACTAAATTTTAAAACCTTATGGAAGCAAACTTGTTTTCTCCACAGTCTCTACCTTCATATCAGCGTGAGTGTATTTTAGGGGCACCGCAGTAAGAGCAAAGAGCATGGTCCCACTTCTGCTTGGGGTGCCTTGTGATGGATTGGCGTCCCGTCCTGGGTGCGTCCCCTCTCCCTCCAGCCTTCCGCCCTGTGTTGCTGGGGTAGGCTCCGGTTCGCCATGACCCCGCTCGGGACAAGTGGTTGTTGACGTGTGTGTTTTTCTATACACACTAGGTAGACCTCTCTGCAAACCTGGCTCATGTTGCATGGAACCAGTAAACCTTAATGTTCTCTTACCCTTGGTGCCAATGTCTGAGACATGTTTTAAGAGAATTGTGGTATACTGCACAGATGTGCTCATATGGGCTGTTATCTATGCAGCCTGTGGGCACACGGCACAGTTGTGACCATCAGGACGTCCATCAAATGTATACTCTGACACAAATTCAGAGGACAATGGCTCAGACAAAGAAAGTAGGACAGGTTGGCCTTAGAGGCAAGGCTTTGTCAAAAGGCCTCAGCTTTACAGACAAAAACGTTGTCACAAGAGACATTAAAAGAATCCCTTCCTCAAAAGAGGGACTTGAACTCATACATCCATCAGCAGGACAATGCATGTGCGGATAATAATCAACCAAGGAGAAGGCTAGGTCTGCTGTACATTCAAGTAGATAACTACCAAGTATAATTACATTTCTTGACTTTTCAAATGGCAGCACAGCCATATTACCTTCATAAACTCATAATTTCGTAATAATGCAATGTAATGTAAATCTCACACACACAGGTTGAAACTGCTTACCCCAGGTGGGGTTGCGGCGAGCCAGAGACTAACCTGGCAGCAGAGGACGTAGGGCTGGAGGGGGAGGGGACACACCCAGGACAAGACGACAGTGTCGCAAGGCACTCCAAGCGGGACTTGAACCTCAGACCCACCGGAGAGCAGGACTCAGCCAAACTTGCTGCGCCATTGCACCCCCCCTTATAAAGTAAATGTTTATACATATATATATTTTAAATTACTAGGAAGGAATTGCCAATATTTGGATAAGTTTTATGCAGCTACTTGTGTGATGTACATTGATTCATATGGTGGAAAGAAACTAACTGTACTTAATCACGTCTATATCTCTTCCTGTTAATCTACTAAATGAATAAATGTAAATGTAAATAATGAGTAACATTTAAATATGAGAGATAATAAACTGTCAGAGGCAAGGCTGATGAAGAAAAAACATCCAACAGTGACACCTTCCACCTAGTTAAAACTGCACAATTTGCAGCTGGTAGCATAGTGATAACTTATGCCTTTGGACTTGAAGGTCGCAGGCTCAACTCTTACTTCCAGGTGTAGTAGCCTTGAACAAGGTACTGACCCTAAATTGCGATAATAAAATTACCAAGTTGTATAAATGAGTAAAAAACTAAGTAGCTTAACATTGTAAGTCGCTTTGGAGAAAAGTGTCAGCTAAATAAATAAATGTAAGATTTCAGACTCGCTGTTTTCATCACTATCTTATTTTCAAAACAATCCATTTCAGTGGTACCATTAAGGAACACACACAGCATGTTACAGTGTCTAAGAAAAACAAAAAAAAAAAAAAACAAAAAAAACAAACATGTTCCCACCGAACAGAAAAATAGGATATCAGCATATTCATAGAGTGAAAGCTTATTGTAATATAAAAAAGGGACAAGGGGAAGGTGGATGCCCTCTGGTGCTGAGATATTAAAATGCAGCTCAAGCAAAAGTGTCAGTAAATTCATACGCAAAACAAATTACTGCATCAATCACTTCTAACAGGTCAACACAGGCAGCAGTAGCAGCTAAACAGAGAAGTAAAACAGCTCAGTACATCTCTGGATAACAGGTACATCGGCATATTCAGGCATTCTGGGTAATTCTTAACTGTACTGGCACAATTTGCATTTAGTAAAAATCTATGACACCAGTGGAAAACAGCAATGCTTTGAAAGTTAAATGCCTTCATGCTTTTATTCTACTATAAATGAGAATAACATTGTTATTGTGCAAATTTTGCGTGTGTGTAGCTTGTACGTTTTGTGATACATTTGGAAGTCCTTATATTTAGTTCAGGGAATGGCAGTAACAGTGTCTCAACCATCTGTGACACCCTAACCTTTTATGCAGAAGAACAGACAATTTCATCTATAGGCCTTCTGTAAATATTTGCATTTTCTTCAGTTATAAAAACTGCATCCATGGAAATTTTCCGATGGTGGTTCACTGGAGGGGGAAGACTATCACCTCAGCATGAAGGTAGGGCCTTAGTATGTCAATGAACCTCACAGATATGTTGTCTGGAGCCCTATGGTCCCAACAGGGTCTCCCATGGTGAACATATCTAAGGAGAGAGTCTAGACAAAGAATAGCTCATAAAGACCACCATGAGCACAATTTTTCTTTTAAGTATGCATAAAAGTATACCTACCCAGTTTCTGGTTACAAGACCAACCGCTGGAAGACCCACATAACCCAGTCAAGCTCATCCCGAAATGGTGATGTGGAGCCATCTTGTGTCCAGCTGGGAAGACCAGGCATGACATTTATGCTGTTTGCAGATTATGTCATCCTTTTGGCCCCTTACAGTCACATCTAGTGTACATTCAAATGGATAACTTCCAAGTGTGAGGTGGCTGCGATTAAAAAAAAAAAAAAAACACCTCCAAATATAAAGCCATGGTTGTCCCCCAGAAAAGTGTGTTTCTCTCTCCACGAGAACAACCGCACCTAGTGGAGGCGTTCAAGTCTCTTGAGATCTTGTTCCAAAACGACAGAAAAGAACAAAACGGTGGATTGGTGCAGCATGAACACTTTTTGAAGCCACTATATCCATCTGTGGTGGTCAAGTGGGAGCTGAGCCTTGGGACAAAGCTCACAGGTTACTGCTCAAACTACAACCCCATCCAAGCTTTGGGTAATGACTGAAATAAGGCTGCAGATGTAAGTGGCCAAAGTGAGGTTTCTTTGCAGGGTCAGCAGGCTCACGCTCCTTAACAAGAGGAGGAACCTGGTGAAGCAGTTTGTCACCGTTGTCTTCTGTGCATGTTCAGAGAGGCAAATGGCAAGGCACATGCAAACCTCGCACCCACCGAGGAGAATGAGGCACCAGCTTTTCCTGCTGTACTACCATCTCCTCAGACTGTAGCAAATACAGGCTTCTTTGTAGCCCCTTCCTCACCACTCTGTCTTTAGTCTAGACTTGGAATAAGGGTAAAAACAATGAATTTGTATCATTTTTATTTTAGTGTCTTCTATTCTGTATTATGGAGAAATAAAAGATTTGTTACTGCATAATTGCTAATTTTTATTAAGGTTTACTGGGCCTACAAGATAATAGTGAGTTCTCTGCATACATTTTCATGGGGGGCTGTGCATGGAACCCCTGGAGGAAGGGTCTAGTGTACTTCATTTCATAGATCTTGCTCTTGACAGGAATCCCCATAATTCATACAGATTAAAAATTCCCATAGCATGATACAGCCACCATCAGTTTGGGTTGACAATACATAAACGTGAATAAAACATTAACTTTAAGGTTCTTATTATTAATATAACTGTAAAGACAGAAAAACTTTCAATTCAAGATTACAAATAGTATAGTGGTTAGTGCTGCCACCTTGCACTCCAAGAATCCAGGTTTCAAATCCACCTCCTTAACTAAGGAACTTATCTTAAAAATTACCCAGCTGTCTAAATGGATAAATCACTGTAAGCAGCTTAATGTTGTAAGTTGTTTCGGAGAAAAGTATTAGCAAGATAAATAAATTTACTCACTCATTTGTCAGTAGTAAAACATCTTCAAATGTATTTCAATTTGACCTTGTAGCAGTTAAAAAAAAAAAAATAAAATAAAAAAAAAAAAAAAAAAAAAGGGGCAAGAACTTTGCAAAGGCATGATACTGATACCCATGGTGATGTGCCACTGGTGACCTTAATGACATCACTGTAAGTTACCTGCTTTCTGCCGCAGAGAGAGACCATTCTCTAGCTGAGACCATTCAACCAGCTCAATGAGTCAGAGATGTTTTGTCCTGAGGCTCACAGAGGATCAAATCTGAAGCAAGGCTAGTTCAGTACCTTCACCTTAGCTGACTCCCGCCTGTCATCTAGGAAAGCAGATAACATTATGACTATAAAGACAGACGTACACTCTGAGAATTGCTGGTTCCAGTCCTGATCACAGCTGCATAGGTGGGTATAATTATATGTTTTGCAGAGTGTCAGCTTGGCAATGAAATAGACACCAGCTAAAAAAAACTAAACACTGGCACAGGCCAGAGTGTGGAAAAGCAAGTAAACCATTTAAAAAAAAAAAAATAAATAAATAAATAAATAAATAAATAAACAAAAGAACAAACCGACCTGCATTGAACAAGAAACTATTTGTCATCTCGTTATTCCTACTTCAGAATTATATGAAAACATTTTTAACACCACAAGAACTGTGCTTAGACTTGCTCAGTGTGCAGAGTTTTGATACGGAGTTTACCAACAGTCCTGCAGGAGCGGGCTGCAGAAAGCCCAAAGCTTTGACAGTACTGAACCTGGAGGACAGCAGTCCCAGCAGAGCCAGCATGATGTCAGCATGAATGCTGAGAGACACCTGCATGGGAAAGGTTGCAGCCTCATCTCTATACTTCATCCTGCCAGCAGAGGCCTACTAGCTCAGTTTCCCAAAATACAAGCACAAATCATTGAAAATGGCATAGGGCAGACAGTTGATGCAATTACAGGCACAATGGCACTCTCTACAAGACAAGAAAAATCTGACTTTAAGAAGTGACAAGTAATGGCAAAACAAATACAAAACAAGGAAAAAAAATATCCTTGAATCAAAAGTCTTTTCATATCCCTGTATCACTTTGCCTACCACTCATCTGAGATTCCTGCAGTAAGACTGATGGCCCCTATCAGCTATACAGGCAGATGACTGGGTTATTTATGTACATCATATGCAGAAAGGCACAGCCTTAAAATCCTGAGATTTTTTCCCCCCCAGATTTAGGGTTCAAATCCACTTGTGTCTGTGTGGAGTTTGTGCTCTCTGTGTTATGAGTCAAAATATGTGGGAAAGAACATATTGGTAAACTACTTCCATACCCTCCCTTACCATGAACACCATTTAAATGGTCAACAAGAGTCTACTTTGATTAAATGACCCCTATTCCACCATAAGTGTTCCTGCTAAGCTTAAACAGCAGCAGCAAAGTGCAGGGCCAGTTAGGCAGCGCTTTATAATAATAGTGAAAGACCATGTAACATCGGCAACAAAGGCCCACGTACACCAAATTCACCAATGTCTAACTTTTCTTTGACCAAAATTATTTTTTCTGTTTCAACATCATTTCTTTCTGGAAAAATTATGTATGCCTGTGGAAACGGCAATCAAATGCAACTGCTAGTGTAACTCCTGGCACCCCTGTCATTCTGGATTATTTGAGACTACCCATAGCAATTCATGGACTGTCTGTGTGTTTCAAATACACTGAGCACATTTGAAGTCTACGTTCTAGGCAATGAAGTCTGTAAATTGTGGTGCTATGCATAATTTTTTTTATTTCAAGTACATTGGCAGTGCTTTGGAGGCTCATATGCTGATGTTGCTGCTTTGCAGCATGGCACTGCCCTTTCTGGGATCTCAACCATACATAATTCCTGTGAGAGACATGGCAATCCACTTTAAAAAACAGACTTTCACTTTTCATTTTAATCTTTTCTTTTGAAGACTGACTAAAAGCTACATTATTAAACAAACAAACATAATGCTTTCAGAATTCGGGAACTATTACTTCCAGATCAGCAACAAGTCACACGGCAGCACTTCATTCACTTCTCCAAGCAATATTTTCAAAACAAGCACATGTCACTGAAAAGAATGGATGCAAAATGATTAACACAATGATCAGTGTAAAATCACTACAATACTATTTATTATCTGCAATCAGATGCCACCAATGATTTTGGATGTGGTTTTGTGAGCATCTCTCCCATGATGCATGGTGGTTTAGCAGTTTAGCACTTCCACATCAAGATACATGATGCTTATAGGCCACAGACACATTTCTCTTCGTACCATGTTTTCATTAACAGTCCCCTCTGATGTGCAGCTAAGCCACAACCTTACCAAGCTATCATCCACCTCCCAGAGTTGCATGTCTGTAACACAAACGTTATAGGTATATAAGCATGTGCCGCTGTGTGCAGCTTACCCTACAGTACATATGCATTTGAAACTAAGAGTAATACTTGCTTTTCATACTGTCTGACATACAGATACCATGCTTATATACTTACAACTTATATGCAAAAGTGCTGGTAGTCCTATAAAATGGATGGATATAGGTTAAACATGTATGTACACACAGTACCAGTCAAAAGTTTGAATACACCTGCAAAAACTGTCCTTTGAAATGCCTGGTGCTTGTGATACTGTTACAGTCACTATTTTGACAAATCCATGATTTACAGAATTTTCAGCATTTGAATTTCCAAATATTTACTCAACACAGGACTTCAATCGTGCACCTGCTCCAGTGATGAACATCAGTGCATCAAGCGGAAGGTAACAAACTAGGCTTACTTATGAATCGCATGTCCGCAACCATGTCTCTTTCTCCTAAAGTAATGCACAAATTTGTATTTTCGCTGAGATGTACGTCGCTTTGGAGAAAAGCGTTTGCTAAATGAATAAATTATGAAAAAAAACTGGTTTACAGCAAGTGCACCCACACTTCTGACTTATACTGAAATACTGGTGTTGTACAGTAGAAGATATACACAGTTATTTTACACAAAGTACTATGTTAAATGTATTAATACAGAAACCCATACAGTTCCAGTAGGAAACAGAAAATATAGGAAAGGGAATTTCTCTGGATGACTGAAGATGATAGTGTGTCTAGAGCTCAGACAATTACTCATGAAATCCCCGCATCCTATTGTACAAGGAAATAGAGCATTTGTCCTGTACAATGTAACTGCAAAAGGTAAAAGTATCTAAGCTTCCATAAAGATAGATTCGTGGTGCTCCTGAGCAGTTAAAAAGATTTGCCACATTTTAAGCATAAGGTATTACAGTTTACATTTAAATTTAATTTAGCAGACACTTTTTGCAAAAGTGGCACACATTTCCCAGAACTACACAAAAGGTGCATTCCATAAACAAAAGGAGAGATTTGGTTGCAAACGTGAGTCTCAAGTTCGGCCAATAAGTTCTCTCCTCTTTCAAAGTATTTTTGCTTTGACATTAATTTCCAAATGGAAAACTAAATGAAGTGAAGGGAATAGAGAAGGTGAATGACTAGAGATGAAAGAACAGGGCTGGCAGTTATTTAGCACTTAGTTATTTATTGCTCACCAGGAGTATCCAGTGTGATGGCAGGGTTTTATATTAAACTCTGCACTGTGGAAGTGTTTTTATGTGAAGAAGGGATTTGTCAAACTCACCCGACAATTACATCTCTAGAAAATTATTGTTGAATAAAGGATGGTGCTGCCTGCTTTATTATGAACAATGTCAGTTACTTTGATAAAAAGACTAGTAATGGAAGCATCACCGCACATAAAAAATGAACCTACTGTTTGGAAGGGCCCCGATGCTGCCAGACCCTCAGACACTCGACACCTGCCTAATCCTGCCCATTAACATACACAGCAGCCAGCTGAGTCCATCTCCTACTCGACTGCACCTAATTCATACAAATTACAACAGCAACATCCATGTTCACATCAGAGGCTCAAACAACATAAAGACTGCTCAAGACATAAGTGTTTTATATGGCTTTTACATTTTCACTGAAGATAATGTAATGAATGCATGAAGGAACCTCGTCAAGAAACCCCTTTCAATTTTTCTGCTGCCTCTCAGTATGCATGCCACACACTCCTGCTCTGAGCACCAGAGAAGACCATCATACACAATGAGCATGATCAATAGCCTCAAAGCTCTTCTTACTGACCTCAGTCTAATCCATGTTTTTTGCAGTAGAAGAAAATGGATCACTGCTCACTGCACTGGTCTGATCTGAAAAACTGCGCTGGCATTTATGAACACTTTTTTGTTTAGCAGATGCTTTTCTCCAAAGCCATGTACAGCTCAGAGGCAACAAAAAGTGCATTTCACAACAATTCCATTTCAAGCTCAGCAGCCAAGAACAGTGTCAGTTCAGAAGGCCATAAGCTCAACAAGATCTTCATGCGTGAGACACATTTCACAGGGATTAAACAATTCTCTGTACGTAATGACTGCAGCACAGTGAGAACGCTGTAGTTACTATAGCCTTTAGCTATTTCAGTCCTATTTCTATTAATATTGACCACTGTTACTTAAAAGGACTCTTACTAATAACTGCAGTACTTGTAATTAAGCATAGATGTGAACAGTAACGTTACGCACTACACATATAAAATATACAAATGGTAATTCCCATTTTGTTGCCGAAAAAGCATTTTCTTTATTAGTGATATTTCATTTGAAGAAGCCTTATTTCTTCACAACTAAAATGTTCAGCGCTTTAAAACACTGCAAGGAACCCAAGCCAAAGAAGAAAATTCACCTGTGCTCCATAATGACAACAAATAAAAAAAAGAATAATCTCAGTATCTCTGCCGGAGGATTAATATGTCACAAATGGGTACATATATATCTGAAATGGACAGAGGCTGCCAGAGAACTGATGGTCTGCTGTAAAAACACATTTCCTTTTTAGTGCTTCCATTTGCTGGGCCCTATTAGTGTTCCCTGAATAATACAATATATATATATATTTTTTTTTTTTTCCAGAATATAATCAGTAATTCATCATGAGGAAAAATCCCCACACAGTACATGAGAGCTCTCAGAACAGCAATCCATTAAAGCACTGTTTGAGGTTTTTATTTAAAAAAATGAAAGGGCTTCCATACGTTTCAGCATAGCTGACCTCTGCCAAGTGCTACAAATAAAAAGCAACTCAACAGATGCCTTGTGCTGGGAATCTGCCAACGTCTGGGGAGTTGGGGATTTTTTTTAAAGATTATTTTCTGTGTTTGCCTTTCTGTGTGCGCACATATGAATGTAAGTGCATGAAAGCATATAGACAAAAGTACATGTTGACAGTGGGTATAAAAAAACTCTAGAAAAAAGGTCTATTGATATATTCTAGCCAACAGACCACACAACCCTCACAAGGCTCATGCTGAATTCAAGACCATAACATATCTGCTGATTGCCTCTTTCCTTGCTGTGAAAAAGAAAATATACAATATTTAAAGACAAGTTATTTACATTTATTTATCCAACACTTTTCTACAAAGTGACTCAGTGTTATGCTACCTACAGTGATTTTACCCATTTATGCAAGTGGGTAATTTTTATTGGCATAATTCAAAGTGTTTACCTTGCTTAAGGGTACTACAGCAGGATGTGATTTAAACCAGGGTAGTTTGAGCAAAAGGTGACTTTAGTCTACTGCCATGACATACAAATATATCTGCATAGCTATTATAAGTAATATTTTGAAAAACAACAGTAGTAATTTTTTTGTGATTCAGACTAACATTTTTCCAGAAATGCCACTACTGCTCTTAGTAATCATACATATTAGTACTTACGAAAACAAATTTTTCCAAACTCACTCTTGTATAACTTCAATTCTTGAGGTGATATCTGTAGGCTTGATAACACTGATGAATAAACTAAATATCACTTTCCTTTGTGGCACTTCTCACTGGCAAAGAAACAACATGTCCAGAGGATACCAGCTGCATCCTCTCCTCAGCCCTTACAGCGGTTTTGCTACAAGCAGCAGGATGTGAACAGGCAGATTTATGATTGTGCAGGGCATTGTGGGAGCCACTGGGACAGCTCCAGAAGGTGTAGGAGCTGTACATCTCACCTGGCTGCCTACTGGCAAACATAATCCTTCCTCAGCAGCTGTGCTTTTTCTGCAGCCCGCTGGCTCAGAGCCTAGCAAGAGGAGATTGCTACTGTTTAGTCTGAACGCCCTCTGACCTTTCACTCACACACACTGCATAACTGTTTGGAAGTCTGCCTTTTCATGTCGTCTTTTGTCCCCTCATAACTGCTGCATATGACAGAGATCAATGTAGCAACCTCACTCATGTTAACCATTTGTCCTGGTCAGAGTCATAGCAGTACAGAGCCTCTCCTGAAATCACTGGGCGCAAGGCCAGTCCATCACAGGGTAGCCACACACAGACAGACAGACACTCACTCACATACTACAGGCAACTGAACAATTCATCTGGATTACACATCTGTGGAGTATGGCAAGAAACCAGAGCACCCAGACGAAACACACACCGACACGGGATAACATGCAAACTCCATACAGACTAAGCTGGCTTTGAACATTGGCTCACTGCACCAACAACAACTTTAACTCACGTTTTCCTCTAGAGTAACTTATAATTTTACACTTTTTACATGTTATATATAGCAGGGTAAGTTTGAATAGAGCAATTTAGGATGTTGCTCAAGGGCACTACAAAGAGGAGGTGGGATTTGTACCTGTGTCCTTCAAGTGAAAGGCAGCAGTTCTTACCACTACGCTACTTGGCGGGGCAGGGGTTCGAGTCCTAGTCCTGCTTGGGGTGCCTTGCGACAGACTGGCATCCCATCCTGGGTATGTCCCCTCCCCCTCCAGGCTTACGTCCTGTGTTTCGGGTTAGACTCTGCTTGGGATAAGCGGTTTCAGCCAGCGTGTGTGTACTTGCTGCCCTACTGCTTGATGCTTGACTATTTAAACCACTATTTGAATAAACTGATGTTGTCGAACAGCAAAAAACATGAGATGCATGTGATTCACACTCAATTCACAGTGCCAGTAACCGGCAGGTTTGAACCTTCTGGTTGCAGTCGGCTGTTGACATATGATAGACAAGAGCTGGTGATGTCTGGGCTACAGCGAAGACATGCTTCTCCCGAGTCGAAATCTCTCAGCAGCGCCTTGTTACAGAACACAAAGCCATGCAAAACAAAGCAAGTCTCAAGAGACATGTAAAGGAGCACAGCATTGTGCTTAGGGCTGCCACTTTTGCAATCTGAAGGTTGCTGGTTCACATCATCCTATTCCTGCTGTCATACCCTTAACCACAGCACTCACTATGAATGGATACAAGAAGACCCTGCTGTTAAAAATAAAAAAAAAAAAGTAAATTTCCATAAAACTGATACCGAAACACTGTAATTCACCTTAGAGAGAAAACTTCCATTTAACAAACACTATTACTGACCTTTGTTTAGTTGATCAGTACCAAGGGCATTTCTTTTCAGTGTAAATGCAGAGTGTACTGTGATCCTTGCCACTTAACGTCCTGTCCAGTCCAGTCCAGACGAGTTAAAAACAGCGTTTATCGTCCCGTCTCAGTGAACTAGTCTAATGGGTCGCACACGTCACATTTTCCCCTTTTATGATTTCAAAAGACTTACCCAAGCGTGGAATAACGAAATTCTACCGCACAACTCCTCAGCAAGCTAAAACAATGGGTGGCATATTTTAGGTCTGTAGAAATAGAAAATATGCCAGAGTACGCAACGTACAAGTTTAGCCAGTCTATCAGACTCTATCCGTTTCATTTCGCGCCTGTTCCGTCACCTAACTGGGTGATAACGTTGTTTGAACGTATCTTTCAGACGGCTGTAATTGTTTGCTTATTTTATTTTAATAATGTTTTCACCAGTTAGCACTCGGAGTCGGAATAGCTCTAAAAGCCGTTTTCCGACGACGCGCGGCTGTGCTAACCTGAGGTAACCGACCCCGTCACCCGGCGTTTGTGGAAAACGTCAGAGCAGCTGTTTAAATCAAACTACGATATATTGACATGATTAAGAACACAGCGAAACACGGTGAATAAAACACGTTTGAGTGCAAAAACAGTCGTGATATTGTTTCCAAACAGCACATATTTGCCGCGGAGGCTGAGGGCGGCTGCTGTCGTGTCGGAGCCTCTGTACCTGGGGGGTGGGGGGTGTGGCACGAGCCCACGCCCTGTCGTTCGCGCGTTGAAACGCCTAAACAACAAATATTGTTTTCTATGCAAACAAGAAGAATAAAACGCATTCGCCGGGGGAGCCCTCGCGTTCTTCTGCGTTTGGCTTACATCGCAAGGAGGGTCCGAGAGACACAGACAGAGAAGCCTGGGGAGGGGGGCTTTCGCGAAACACTCTTGGCGATATCAACAAGCAGAGCGGACGTGTATGTGCGCGCGCATGTATGTATGCATGCATGCATGTATGTATGCATACGTGTGTGTGTGTGTCGGAAGACCCCCCGCATCCATCCTCTCGGAAGCACGAACAACACGCTCACCTGAAGTGCGGGGGAGACACGATGCTCAAGCCGCGGAAGGGAGAGCCGGGTGATGCTGGGGGCTTTCGCTTGTCTCTATCCGCCATTCCGCGCGCTCACTCACGCGTGCGGGAGCGCGGCGATGCGGGAGGATGCTGAGACGCGCGCCGCGCGCGGGGGGCTGAGGGCGCCGTCTGCGCGCTCGGGTGGGTGGGGTGGCGTGGCGTGGGCGGGGTGAAGGAGCTCGAGGGACGGACCGCGGAGACACAGCGACGACGGTCTCTGCTTTGTGCCAAACATTTACCGCAGTAAAAAAAAAGTCAGTAGCTGCACAAAGCGGGACGCGCGCCACGCGGCTTTGTTCTTCTTTGTTCTTCTCAGTTTTCATGTTTTTCTTAAACGACCTGACTGGAGTCTCTTCCAGGGTGTGTCCCTCCCCTAGTGTCGTGCCCAGTGATTCGGATAGGCTCCGGACCGCCGCGACCCTGGCCATGATGAAAGGTTAACTGAAGCCTTACAAGACTACAGAAAAACAGTATTAATAGATTCCAAAGCTTGCTCAATTTCCCCGCAAACCAAGAGATGGAACCGACCAGTTGGACAGGCATTAAGCCTATTATCTCTTTGGAGGTGACTCACTTCACAATTTTCAAGTATTGTTTATTTCAGCGTGCATGGTTTGCCCCAAACAATGTTTTTTAAATTCCATTGTAAACAATGGAAAAGATGCAATGGTGGAAAATTTAAAAAAAAAAAACTATGGTGGAAATATTGTGCTCAACATATGGCATATGCATCATAAATGAGTTAATATTGAAATGGGAAACAGTTAACGAGTGTGAAACTAAATACATACACACTGCAATGTCCCTCAATGGTCTTTAACATAATTTACTGGAAATAGACATACCCCGTGATCAAAGAAATAAGGGTTTCTCACATTGTTGAAATAGGCCAAGGGTTCAAAATATTCACCATTAAGATACAGGCACGTCCAAAAATTGGTAGGTGGGCGAGTAGCGAAAGTCCAATGTGTTTACATTTTTGAGACACCCTGTATAACTTACCTTTCTTGTGAGGTTAGGCTGGACCTCGGCTGGGCTCAGCTCAGTTCAGCTGACGGGAGGCACAGAAGTACTGATTGTGCGTGTTATTGAAGGTCCTCAAACAGGCCCCAAACTGCAAACACTCAACAGCTTCCTTACTTCACTTAAATACAACAAAAACAAAAAATGTTTCCTTTTCAGTATGAATGAAGTGACTTCAAGAAACTGGTTATCAGGTAGTTTTCTTTCACAGGGGAGCACATCATCATTAGTGAAGAAACAAACACTGTCATAAATTTGCTTTTAGGGAGGCAAAACTGTGAATGTGTTCAAGTTTCTGTTGTGCCACTGTCTGAATTTGCAGCCTAAATTCCGTGTGATGGGTAAGCCTTGCTCATTTAAATTACTAAAACAGATTTGCATATGGCGACAGGAAAGGAATCATTACTCCAAAACTACCATCGTGAAGCATAACTCATCTGGAGTTTGCCAGAAAGCACGAGAGCAACTCAACTGCGGACTTGAACATGGGGCCTTTTTGTGCTCCTGCATTGGACCCATAGGGCTTTGAATTTTGGCTAAAAGCTATATCTGGCGGGGGGTGTGGTGGCGCAGTGGGTCTGGGATTCGAGTCCCGCTTGGGGTGCCTTGCGATGGACTGGCGTCCCATCCTGGGTGTGTCCCCTCCCCCTCCAGCCTTGTGCCCTGTGTTGCCGGGTTAGGCTCTGGCTCCCCGCAACCCTGTATGGGACAAGCAGTTCAGATGATGTGTGACGATGAGACGATGCTATATCTGGTGCCAAATTAATGCTTCCAATGCCTTAAGGAACATCTCTACAATGAAGTATGGTGGTGGGAACATCATGCTGCGGGGCTGCTTTTCATCAACAGATACTAGTTAAAATAAAAGAGAAAATGGATGGAAAAAACACTGGGAAATACTGCAGGACAACCTGCATCAGTCTCCTAGAAAAACAGAAGCCTGGGCATAAGTTCCCATTTCAGCTGGACATGAATCCCAAGCATAAGTCATTGGAATGACAAGAACAGAAAGGTGAATGTCCTGCAGTGGCCCAGTCAAAACTCTCATCTTGTAAACAAGCCTTTCACACAGAGATATTTCATGTCAGAAGTATCAGTTCGGACACCTCGACTTTTCGGCAGTCCAGCAAACAGAGATCCTACTTTGTGAAATTCCCTCGGATCTCGGGGATTCAATTCCTTTGTGAGGGATACAACGCGCAAAATGGAAAACGCAATGGGCACGTTGCTCACTGTATGGTAGCCATAATTCTGGCATCGACGCAAGCTCATGGTGGTCCAGAGCCTGTCCCTGAAGCATAGGAAGAGAGGGCAGTGAACAGCCTGGACAAAACACCAGTCAATCACAGGGCATCAAAGCTACAGCTCCGTCTAATTTATTACAGTGGACGGACCGGCGTGGTGACGAACATAAAACATGACGGCATACAGCCGGTTTATGTTCTCCTCAGAGGCAGAACCTGAAAAACCAAAAGATGGCCACAAAACAGCAACTTACAGAAGCTGAATTTATTTAGGAAAAAAGTAGTTTATTCTTTACAATTTATGTAAAAACAAACAAAAACAAAGATTTATAATACACACATATCAAAAGGTCTTGGAAAATTAATAGTGAAGGGCAAAGAATAAAATAAAAACTACATCCAAATTTACAACTTCTGGAAAAGACTTTTTAAATAAATGGATTAATGAGGCATATATCTCATTCCCAATTTTCTGTAAAGATGAAGCAAAGTTATTGCCTTGCCACAGCATTACAAAGAACAAAAGGGGAAACTTAAAATGTTTATCCATCCTATTATGGGGAGCAAGTGTTCCAGGATAGAACTGATAATTAAATAAAATTAAATAAATAACAGTAACTACTAGTAACACTTGAATATACGTTATTTTACTTTTGGTACAAATATGGTTGCTGAATGGGTCTGGCATATCCCTTGTGTACCTAGGATGCAAGGATTGCCAAATAGTATGTATTTATGCAGCCTACACATGTAAGAAACAGAAGCAAACTGGTAATGGGAAACTGTATCACGTTCTACATCCCAAAGCTGCCATTCAAAACAAAACAAACATTAATAAATATGACCCCTGAAATAATTTCCAACAATTCCGTATGTGCATATTATAAATCATCGCATCTGATATGCACTTGCAGGCCTGGAAAAAGGAGAACTGAGCAATACTATACACAGGGCTGCACATGTGTAAGGCATCCATGCAGAATTCTGAGTCTAGTTTAATGTTTCCACTTGTTACAGTGGACTGAAATATAAACTACAGTTTTGTCTTATGCAAATTAGATGGTTAGTCATAACATTTATAAACTCAGCTTTGCAGCACATAAATATTCTTCATTTACTCTGATAAATAAGTAGTAAGTATTTCATAGACATTTTCAGTACATGTATTGCATAAGCAAATTATCCTTTCTAGTAAGATACATTTAAAAAACTGGTTTAAATGCATCAATCAAAGATACAAGAGACAGACATACTGCATGTCTTCACAGGAAAAAACTATCCAAAGTGCCTAAATGACAAATGCCTATTTGCATTTGAAAATTAAAGTGTTACTAGCAAGGGCCAGTGTCCCACTCTGTCCCACACTACATTCTCAGATGATCGAGTACTGTCCTCCTAGAGAGAGGCTTGGCGACAACAGAGAAGAGAGGGTTAATCCTCTCGATTTAAACTAACGAACAATCTGAAATTGGACTAATTAACAAAGAGCACAGGGGAATTAAGCATTTTAATTTCCACCGCCATTGGGTATTGCCACACCAGCAAACGAAAGAGACAATTTATGCAGGCTTCGCTTCTCTTGAAAGCAATTTGGTTTCTTCTTTACTTTTGTATTCATTCGCTATATATGACTAGCCCGTGTGTGAAATGCATTGGGAGTGTCTACATGAATTCTGGCATGTAGAATTATTCTAATCTTAGGAATTAATTGGCTCAATTAGTCCTCTAAATAAATGTAAACTTCTGTATGATACAAAAAGGAAATAATATTAGTTATGTTTATGAAGATGTAGTATCTGTGAACTTGTGTTTTTACTTGGAATGTCTGCATCAGTTACAAGTCTAATATAGGATTAAAAAAAAAAAAAAGGTTTGGCCTTTTATGAACGCTGGTATTCCTTTTTATGACAACGGACATCCCATCGAATCAACCCCAACTCATAACGGCCACTTGCGTGGTTTAAAAGGCAAGGGAGGAACAGAAGCGGATTGCCTGCGCCTTCTTCTGCCCATGTCTGGGGGTGCAAACACAAGGAGAAAGGTGCCAACTCCACACACTCTGAGCTGCACTCGAACCCCACGTCCACTGAGCTGCCCAGGAACTGCGAGGCACCGGCTTTACCCCGTCCTCCTGCGTCCCCATTCTTTTATTCTCACACACGCAGCAATCTGTTTTCCATAACCGCTTTCACAGAGTATTAACTTTTTTCTGCTCCCAATAATATTTTGAGCGTATCCCACAGTAAAGACATACTGAGAACAGACACAAAGGGAACCAGATATACTTTCGGAGCCCTCTGAGTTATCAATTATCTATTGATTACCAATACCTGGATCATGGCTCTTCAAAAAAAAAATGGGCTTTTCACTTAATTTTCATTTATGACATTGCTTTTAAAACTATTTTAAAGCTTAACTTATTTTGGATAGAGGGTGTAGGAACAGAGAACCAATGTAAATCAAGGAACATCTGTACTAAAGTCAACCTCAACTGTATGGTGTAACAAACGTCGAACGGCTTTAAAAACACGACTCTGGATTAGTAGAAATCGCTGTGCAAACTTGGCAATGAGTTTCTTTTGCTTTTTTGTATTCTACAAATAAGGCTGAAATATGTGGAAAGAAGAGTGCATATATAGGGAAAGAATATTACTCTTCAGAAATTGCAGAGGTGGCATCACATCAATGACAGCTGTGGTAGCAGAGACCGCTTTTCTTTAGTCATCCTGCACCTTTCATACGACAGCAGTGCTGTATGGCTTGCTGTGCAACACACGGAATGTACGCTAGTTTACTGCAGATAAGCTTTCGTGCTACTAAGCCATCCAGACATTCCTGTTGATTCCACAAAATTTTCAGTGTCCAAAAAAATCTCATACTGGAGATGAAGATAGCAGGGAGTTATCCGTCACTCACATGTTTAGTAAATGCTTGGCTGGCAATGAAAAATAAAAGAAAAAAATAAATGGTTTGGAAATGCTGAAGCAAGAGCATTGCATCCTTTTTAATCTTGTTGCAGCATTCTTGGCAATGTGTTTTTAGGTGAGTTATTTTTTACAGTTGTTCAAAAAAAAGAAAAAAAAAAAAAAACAGCTACTACAGATTTCAATCTACCCACAGGGCTGGAGCCTGATGGTCAGCTGTAGCTCTTTCCTGCAGTAGTTCTCGCATCATACAGGCATGGCTTATCTCTGGGGTGTTTCCTGGGAAACAGAGAAACAGACACCATAAAATAAACTGCAATCAATTTTGGTGTACATGGGCTGATGAATGGATGCATATGAAAAGGCCTGGGGTCAAAGATCTGATACTTAAGATTCTGCAACAAAGGACTCTCAATTTGGAGATATTTCAAACTACTCAAGTATTTAAAACACTCACGCTCCCCAAGACTGGGATCCTTTTAATCCCAGCAGGTCCAACCCTTGTTGGGAATTCTTTATCAAATTCACAATTTGGCAGCTCATGGGCAATTCACTCATTTCATATTTCCATTTTCAAAGTCTTTGCTTCTTCCAGGAGATGAAACCCCTAACCCGATCCTATATACACCTCCTATATAACTTCCACAAGATCCTGCCATAGCGTCAAACCCACTCTATAAAACTCCTTAGTCCAAGCCATGATGATATTCGGCCTCGACTAGTGCAACTACCGCCCGCCTCGTCTTCTAGCCTCTGCCGTCGAGTTCACTATGCCTGATGGTAAAGTGTTCCACATCTCCCCTCGTTGTCTCTTTTAATTTACATTGATTCATTTAGCTGATGCTTTTTTCCAAAGCAACTTACAATGTTACGATTACAATCATTTACCCATTTGTACAGCTGGGTAATTTTACTGAAGCAATTTAGGGTAAGTACCTTGCTCAACGGTACTAAAGCTGGAGGTGGGGGTTGAACCTGCAACCTTTGGGTGCAAAGGCAGTAGCTCTAACCACTACACTACCAGCTGTTTTCATTAGTTTCCTGCATCAAGTTCAAGACTGTGGTTACGGTCCACGTGGAGACAGCCGGTAGCGAAACGGGCTCACAGGTACGTACTAATATTGCTGTTTGCTTGAGCTCCCTTCGGCAGTGCTGCGGCGCTGGACTTTGGGCTGTGTGCATGCAGGGGGTCTTTGGAGCTCTGAAGGTCTCTCCCTCTTCCCTAAAGAGGCCTTCTTGCTGGGTTCATCAGACTGCACATCTGGAACAAAGAATTCCTCTGCTTACAGAGCCCCAACTCAACATCCTTTTTCCAGGTCAAACGGAACTTTACAAACAATGAACACGAAAAGGAAAAGAAGCGGTTTTCTCATTAAACGTTTGTGCTGCTGTTCTCCTTAAGGACTTCTGCTGAAACACTGCAGCACTGACGGTATAAAATGCTGACATACACAGGATATGGACCTTAATAAACAACTTTACAATAAATATTTTTTATCCAGCAGGGGGCACACGGTGACAAGCACTCGCCTTTTCCTGGGCACGAATTCGTTTCAGTGTGGTAGGACACCAGCACGGTTCAGAGTAAACCTACCCAGCCGTGGCAACTCGCACCTTCTGGCACTCATGAACGCCTCGGTGCATTAAGCGTTATTATACGTTTCACACCAAAAATTAACCCCTCTTGCAAATGTCACCGTCATGTGAAAAGCAATGAAATCAATACCGCTGCTGTTGTGGGACTGCGAGTCGTCCGATCTCGGCAGCTCTGCCTCCTCCTGAATGGTGGGAACCGAGGCCAGCAAACCTGGGCAAAGGGACAGACAAATCTCAGCACAATGGGAGAACAAACACTCGCCTGGTGATGGGAGGATGCAAAGGGAGGGGGGAATCTGGGAACAGTGAGTCAGCACTGAATGCAGGAGCATGACATGGGCATTGTGACCACAGATGAGATCATTGTATTAACCTACCCAAATGCCAACTAAAAACAGCAATAAGATTCAATAACGTTATTACTTAACAGCTACTCTTGCTCACAATTACATTAAACGCTCATCTAACAAGAACATTTTATTTGTTCTTGTTTGATGAACCACTTGAAGCATGCGTTTAAACATGAACAAACAAGTTCTTTTTTTTCACTCCCAACAGCATTAGTTGGGGTAAAACCACAGGGAAAATGCAGGTTAAATGGCACTGCAGCTGCTAGAACATGGCCATATTTCCAAAAGGCCATCTACGGTGTCCGTGCTGTGTCAGCGCTGTTAAAACCCAATAAATGCCCTCCTCTTCACTTCACATTACAAAACCAGGGCAAATGTCATACTGCTCATGTCAAATGTTTCGGAGTCATCTAGGCTGCTTATATAATCGAAAACGTAAAAAGACATCATTCCCAATTTGCAAATCCTGTACCCAGGTGCCGGGGACAGTTTTATAATAAGCAATGACCCGCTGGGGTACCGTATTGATTGGACTACGGTTATGATGCAACGCTAATCTAGCACCCTGCTAATATGACACCTGTCATCAACCGCAGCTTTTTCATCTTCTTCTGTGGATGGGGGCACTTGTGACATCGCGTTTCGATTTGCTCAGCTCCAGGTAGAAATCATTATTTCCGACCGTCATTCAGACAGAAAATGGTACGCTTTTGTAACATCCTAATGAGGGCCCTGGCAGGTGGAAATACAGTGAACGTTTTAAATTTTGGAGTAAGGCTGCAAAAAAAAAAAAAAAAAAAAAGTTGTGGATTTCAAAAGCCTTGCAAGTGTTAGTTATGCACACACTCAATGGGGTCTACACCACAGTGGGGGGGGGGGGGGGGGGGTCAGTCTCACTCAGACTGACTCCTGTCTCACACACACTTGGTCCATGTGCAAGAGTTACCCTGCTGACCAACAACCTAGATACCACAAATTACCATCCAGCTAACAACAACAATCACCGTAACTCGGGCTACTAATAAGGAGTATGCCAATATGGGGCTGCCAGCTTCACGGTAAATGCCAAAAACTGCTGGATATGAAAACCTTTTCTCCCCCCTCCTGACGGCACAGTCTCAGAGCGATTTGAAACTTTAGGGTTCAAAAAGTTTCGAGGGGGGAAACGAGAACTTCAAAAAGGAAGAGCAGTGCAAAACTAGAACCGGCTACCCCAGAGCGCCAAGGCGTGAAGGCAGAGAGATTACAGCGAGGTGTAAACTGTGACGAAGTGCTGTGCGCAAAAAACTCTGGGAATGCGGTGTGCGAGAAAGGCGCGAGACTGCGGAGGAAGTGGGCCCCGCACTCTGGCCTGTCAAGGTAGCGGGACCGAACGCGGGCCAATTACCGCGGTACGCAGCGCGTCCGTGTAAGAGTACGACCCCGGGGGCGAGGGCGGCCTCATCGCAGACGGACCTCGCGCGCTCCTCGTGCGGTTAAAAGCCGAGCAGAGGGGCCGCGAACCCGGGAGAGCGCGGCGGGGGTTCGAGTATCACTCACTGAGTCCCTTGTAGTGCGAGAGCTGCTGGTAGACCTGCTTCATGCGCTCGATGTTGAGGCGGCTGACCTCGGCGTGGTTTATCATTGGCCTGGGGTAGTCCACACCCACCACGCAGTTCACTGCCTTCTGCACCGACTCGGGGGCGTTCCAGGGCTCGTAAATGTACCGGTTTGGGTAGTCCCTCAGCTTCGGGATGTACTTCCTATGAAAGGAAAACGAACGTCTGTGTCGTTTCCTTTTAACTCACCAGCAAGTAGGCAAACATGGCGGAGGCGGAGGAGGAGGAGAAACAGGAAAGTTGCCCACTGTGCTATATCAGTTTATACTACACATTAAAAAAAATTGCACTTGACAACAAAAGGAAACTAAACTATTTATAAACTATTATTATATTATATTATACATTGGTGCACCTTTGTTCCTATTATTTGAGCGGTCTCATTACTTTAATTTATGGTGTCTTAAATGCGTATGTGTTCCATGTGATGGTCTGTCATTTGCTTTAGCCTTCTGAATGCACTCTGAGTCTGTCTGCGGGGACAGAGCGCAATATAAGAATAAATGGTAATTGTATTAGACAGCGATTACGTTAAGGAGGCCAGCTGATCCCAGATAAACCGCAGACGCGAGTGCTGGCTTGTCGGGTGGAGTCCTGCGTACCTGATGTAGTCTCCGCTGGGGTCGGTGCGGCGTCCGAAGCCCACGGGACAGTAGCAGTGGAAGAACTGCTGGAAGAAGGCGCTGCAGGAGAGCCACATCCAGCTGCCCGCGTTCACGCTCCAGTCGGCGTCCAGCAGCAGCTCCTCAAACACCTAGGGGAGTTTGGTAGGGTCAGAGCAGTCCGTAGGCACAGCACACATGTAAAACACCACAGTTACCATGGTCAAAGAGGAGTAGGACTCCAGCTCAGTTTTTTTTTTTTTTTTTTTGGGGGGGACTCGACGGGAACTTAGCACAACCTTTTCCATGGACACAATTTCTGCCTACCAATGTAAGCAAACTGAAAATGCTGAAGATTAGTCCTGCTTGGCCATAATAATCATCTTTATACATAACGACAAAATGTAACATTATTTTCACGTCATTTTTAAATTACCTGAAGCTTTATTCTTAAAACTGCCGCAACAGCTCAGTAACCGAACTTCCAAGTTGTGGTGCAACACAATGGATTAGACTGAGTGAAAAGCTTGTAACTGATGGACGGCAGGTTTGCATTATCCCCTGCTCGCACCCTTTCCCCTCGGCAGTGCTGAATGAACTGTTTCCATAGTAATATGGACTCTGAAGACAAGACCCTGGTGTCTCTACCATAGATCAACTGTACTGTTCACAAATGCTCATTGTTTGAACCAAGGAACTGCTTACGCAGCAATGCACCGTGCTGGGGACAGAGAGTTAAACACGGTGGAAATTGGGACAGTCTTCAGCCAAAAGAAAACACCCCCACCCAAAACAAAACAAAAAAAAAACCCACCAAAAAAATCCACAAAATAATTAACCTCTTCCGAAGTCACTTTGCCCATGATCTCTTAAGTCCATGTAAGGTATAAATGTTTATGCCCTTAAGGTACAGATGTTCATGATCATGCTTGGGGCAGTCTTTAAAAAAAAAAAAAAGGAAGGTGATTAGGAATCGCCGAGATGAACGCCAGAACATATGGGGAAAGGAAGGAAACTGTACTTAAGAATAACATCTGCAGCTATGTCTCTCTCTCCTAATTTAATGCACGAATTGTATTTTCTTCGAGACGTACGCGCTTCGGAGAAAGGCATCTGCCAAATTTATAAATGTAAAGATTGCAAATTCCTGGATATCAACAACAATTGCTTACGCGTGATCATCTTAAACCAGGATTATACCACACCACGTAACTATCCTATGCTCCCTTATTAAAAAGTCATTCACATCAAAAGCTTCCCTTAAAAAGGTCTTTGCAGGCTATAACTGATGTGATAGAAAACTGTGTAATATTTCCACAAGCTCTTTTACGAGACCGTTTTGAGAGGAATAATTGTAGCTAACTCAATACGGACATAATTTAAAATGTAATTAATTTATGACACTAGATACTCTTGCTGGTTACTGCCTTCAAATACGTATTTCTCACTAAGTGAAGACACACAGAGCCATACCGCACTTATGTTACTACGCCTGACACCAACTCATCCAGAGCCAGCTGCATTGCCTAGACCTGCCAAACCTCCCAACAGAGTCCACAGTGGACAGTCCGCTCATAACACCCCGGTATAGCTACAGGACTGGGCGGGTGGGAGTCATTAGAGGGCTACAATCAGAAATGAAGAAAAAGTGTTCTTATGCGTCTCCCTTTCTTGCGTCTTTCCACCGGCTGTGACGCTGTGCCTATGGCCTACGGACAACGCACCTGCTCCCCGATACCTACAAGACTCGATCGCTCAACGCACCCCGGCAAGAAGGCCGAACTCCTTCACCTCTGTCCGCTCTGTCCCTCTCCCAAGGGGCACAAAATCAAAAACCCCCAAGTGGTCGAATCAAGCGCCCCTTCTACCTCTGAATTGCAGAAGCCCCCAAATTCCTCCCAACACTCAAGAGGGGACTACAAACCGCTCTCCTTTAGACCCATTTCTCATCCAGAAAGCTTAAACATTTTTTTTTTCAACACCATCCGCTACACCTATTTATGCATTTTCCATTTGATTCCCACTTCAATACGCCGCTGTCGAGTAATGCGTCCCTGCAAAACGGCGATACTGAACAAACAGGCTGCGTTTCAGTAATTGTGTAGATATATGGAAATTTTTTCATCCGTTGCTGAATGCACTTTTGTTTATCCTGAACTGCACATTGCTTTGGAGAAAAGAATCGGAAATGAATAGCAGTGAATTTAACGAGCAACCGCGAAGCCCATTACAGGAAAACGTGTACTTAACCCTAACCTTGCGAATTGACAAAGAGATAGGAGAAGAGGGTGAGGCTAAAAAGAGACGAGCTTTGTTTTGCATGGCGGCATACCCTCATGCCGCTCTCCCAGCTGAGCCACAGGTCCCCCCTGGTCAGAAAGCAGGCGACGGCGTGCCGGGCCAGGTGATGGATCCAGCCCTCTTGCCGCAGTTGGGTCATGATGGCATCGATCCAGGGGAAGCCCGTGCGGCCCTCTGCCCACTTGGCCAACGCCTCGGGGTTGTGGTCCCACGGAATCTGCACGCAGATGGGGTTGCCCTCCATTCGGTCGAAGTTGGGGTTGTTGGTGGCTGCCGTGTAGAAGAACTCTCTCCAGAGCAGTTGGCCGAAGAGCGAGAGCGGTGGGCTGCTGTGCTTGCGAACCTTGAGGAGAGCAGGAAGCGGGGTCTGTGTATGACTTTTCCAGACATTCTGTTACGTTCGTCTCACAGTTAACAATATTGGCATTCAGGAAAATTCCATTCCATTCCAATCATGTTTCTCACCACTTTGAAATACATATCCATTCTGCTGGCCTATTACCACCGCTCTGCCTATGAACCAGATCAGTTCCAGTTCTGCGGCTATAAACAATGGAGACCTTGTTCCTATCCAATTCTCAGAGTTACGCTCGAATTTTAAACTCAAATTCATTTATAGAATGAGTGCTGCAGAATATCTCCAGACCCAACTGGACCCGATATTTATCAAAACCACACTGGTTCTGTTCACAGAGAGCTCCTCACCTCTTTTATCTTTAATAAAAAGGCCAAATAGGCCTAATATGAAATTCACAAGACGCAAAAATAGGCCTAATATGAAATTCACAAGACGCAAATGACACAGTATTGCTTTAAGTCTCGATGACCATCAGTCAGACTCATCTCTATTTAAATTGGATGAACAGAATACATTGCCAGGAGAACAGTATTTGTTATTTATTATGAATGTTTATTTACCTGATGCCTTTTTCCAAAGAGACTTAGACAATTCACTTTAGAAGGATTTACCCATTTATACAGCAGGATAAACTTACTGTATCAATTCAGGGTAAATATCCTTCAAGGGTACTGCAGCAGGAGCGGGCTTCAAACCAAGGATGTTCAGACAACAGAGCGAAAGCTCTAACCCTACTGGCTACTCTACGCAACCGCTGTCCGTGTAACTGCCTCACATGTGTTGTCCCCGTCAACAAAGATCCCATAAACACACACACACACACACACACACACACACACACACACACACACCATCTGAACCGCTTGTCCCAGGGCGTAAGGCTGGAGGGGGAGGGGACAAACCCACGACGGGACGCCAGTCTGTCGCAAGGCACCCCAAGCGGGGCTCGAACCCCAGACCCGCTGGAGAGCAGGACCCGGACAGCCCCGCTGCACCACCGCGCCCCCCACGTCCAATAAACATACGTGGATAAACCTCCACGATACATCAGCAACACTCCAAGTACTGAACAGTGACACGTTTGGCACAGACATCAGTACAAGAATGTTTACCATCAGCCTTTGGCATGATTCCCTGTAAAATAAATGTGTATGACAGTTCAAGGAAAACCAACATAATGCGGCAGGATGTTACCTTGAGATAGAGATCTCGCAGCTCATAGTAAAACAAGCGACACGATAAGCAGCCGAACCGCAGGTAAGGACTGAGACCAGTGGGGCTAGCCATGAGCGAACACACGTTAATCTGGGGCCGTTCGAAGTTCGCCACCCAAGCCTGCGAGCAAACAGAAGGAAATGGATTAAGTTAGAAGGGCAACACGTGCTCAGCTTCTCCACATACATCTTAGGCTTCAAGAAAGCTATTTTCTTTTTTTTTTTTTTTTTGCCAAGTCATGCATGTTCTCATGAACAAGTTATGCTGACAGCCTCCTTTCAGTCTTTTTAACCTGGCCCCATTATGGTCCTCCATCTCAAGGTTTAAAAAAAAAAAAAAATTCTCCGGGGGGGTGCTCCGTTTCCAAGCTTACAACAACAGAGAAGCGGGACACACACTCACACACCTTTCTGTCCAAGTGCTTCTTAAGCCTCTCCAGCGCCTCTGTCTCACCCCCCTTCCACACTGCAGGACTCAGCTCTTGTGTCTTAAAACCTGCAAAGCAAGAACAAGGCATCCTTAATGGCAGCAGTGCCGCAGCGTTACGTATGGCGTGTGTTGAAGTCGCATTAACGAGTCAGCAAAGAAGGTTTATTGCTGTGTGTGGTGTGCGGCTACTAGGTGTGGGAGAAACAGAAAAAAAAATAAAAATAAAAAATAATAATTCGGTGCAAATGAGTTAAGCAAAGCAGAGTCTGGGGTTAATCACATGTTTTCTAACAATACAGACCTTAAAAAGTCACTGCAATCCTCAAAGTCAGAAACAGATTAACCTGGCACAGTGTCTAAAATGTCCATTTCTTTCCTTGTTTGTCTCTTCTGATACGTTTTTTTCATCCTTAAACAGGTAGACCTTACATAAAATCTGTAACCTTGTTTTATGCAGATTTTTATAACATTACAGGTTGTCCCTGATTTACGATGGGGTTACGTTCCCCAAAACCCATCATAAGTTGAAAATATCCTAAGTCGAAAATGCATTTAATACACCTAATACACACCTTTGCGTGACAGAATGGGAGATTCGGATTGCTGTTGCTGGCCACCATCACGAGAGAGTATCGCTTCGCGTATCGCTTGCCCAGGAAAAAATTTAAATTCTAAATTGGAAGTACGCTTTCTATTGAATGTCTATTGCCAGCTCACCATTGTAAAGTGAAAAAAAAAAAAAAAATTTCAGAAGTCAAACCATCATTAATCAGGGACCACCTGTACTGGCATTCACTAACCAATGGTTCAGCAGTCCTGCAGATATCAGGTGGGAAATTCTCATCAGGGTAGTTCAAGTTTTCCTCACCACTGGAGAATTTTCCAGAATAAAGAAATACTAAACAGCAGCTCGAGGTTATAATGTACATCCACACTGAGTAGCCATTTCATTTTTTTTAAAAAAAAAAAAAAAAAAAAAGATAGTACACTGGTTTTATTATGGGTTTCTACACTTCTGCTTTCTTTCCCAATGTGCGATTTCTTTTGAGATTAACAAAGATTTTACATATATACTGTATTTTATCTACATATGCATGCACATGTGCCCCATAAGTTTTACTACAAAACGGTAATTTAATCAGAAACAATCTTCCTCATCTGACATAGTAGGTGTGTAATGACAATTCCATATGTTAGTTTACACAAAATCGTGTGTAGTAGAAAAATGGAAGTAGTGCAGGTACAAAAATAAGTGCAAAAAACATGCACTGGTTGAACTAAGTAGGTAAATAAAATCAGGTGTGCAAATTGGAATTATTTATTCCTTTTATGATTTAGATTTTATACAACATTATTAACCATCCCTACAGGGTTCGCATACTTTCAAGCAGCGCTGTACATATATATTACTGATTTATTCATCTCACAGAAAATACAATGTGTGCATTACATCAGCAGAAAGAGAGACTTAGATGCAGACACGTGATTCTAAAGTACAGTTAGATACTTTCCACCATGCAAACCAATGTACATCACAAAAGTAGCTGCATAAAAAGGTTTATCCAAATAACTGACAATTCCTAATGACGTTCCTAATGATTTTTTTTTTTTTTAAACATTTACATCACACGAGTAGCTGCGGGAAGATTTATCCGTTGTTCAACAGTTTATATACGCAAGTATCCATCTACGGGTCAATACCAGAAGCCCAAAACGAGGTGTGCGCTGGTCTTAGTGTCTGAGATGGGATGCTGACAGAGCAATACAAATCCCTCACCCAGCTCCTCCAGGGTGGGCACACCAAAGCGCTCGTCATGGTTCATCGAGACGTCCGTCCAGCAGCCGTCCATCTGCTGCCGGGTTACCGTAGGCAGGGGCTTCCTGGGCAGCCCCAGGCGGTTCACGATGGCTTGGAACCGCTTGAAGGTGAGAGGAGGGCTGCTGTTGTTCATCTCAATGATTCTGCACAACAACGACCAAAGAAATGTCGATGACCCGTTTTAAAGGGCAGCAACCTGACAAAAGAACACTGTGTTCTCAAAACATAAAACTACTCAATTTCATAACCTTTTATATATTTTTTTTTCTTGTACTTTTTATTTACGCCCGCTTTGATAAGAACTCTCATTCATGTTTTTTTTTTTTTTTTTAAATTTCATATGCTGGTCTCAAGAATGAAAGACAGGTCAAGCAAGAGTTGCCATTATAGTTGTTCTCTGCCTGCTCATCTATACTGTTTACCTAGGGGAAGATTATTTTTTTTTTTTTTTATCTCTACAGCAAAACACCGTTTTTTAAAAAAAATTCATGAGGCAGCAAAAAAAAAAAAAAAAATCTAAAAATAATGCAAAGTATGATAATTTTATATCAAAACATGCCCTCAATGTTACTATACTTGTAACTTGACGCGCATAACCCTGGGCTGCTGTCCTAGCTTACACAATGGCTTCTACATAGGGAACCGGTTGACTCCGCCCATTAGGTCACTTCCTGCCAGCTCCCCCCGTGTCAGGACGACGCCGTGTGTGCGCTGCAGCACGGCGGAGCACGCGCGCACACACATGCTTGCGCTGGTGACTGAAGCTATTTCCCCTCCCACCACCAGCACGTGTTTTGCAGCGTGACTGGACGAGCCGGGAGGACCACTAGGTGGTAGCACTCGACACGCGCGCAGCGTTTCCAGGGTGAGCAGCGCGTCACGTCCTGCCGCAGGCTTCCCAAACCTGCGTAAGCAACATCTCTTCCCTTTCGAGTCGGATGCTGGGCCTCGACTACCTACACTCTTATTAACAACTTTGATCAGATTTATATAACTGGAAAGGCACACTCACAATACAGTTCTGGATAAGACCAATACCTATTATTACCTTTTGTGTTGTTAATAATAATAATCCGTAATTAATAGTTTGAAGCAGTTTATCTTCTATGCAAGTACTGATTTCAGTCCAGTGGAATTTAATCAAAGATGTTTCCAGTTCTGTTCTTTCCTTGATGTCCATTTAGACATTTTACTGCGGTCTTACCACTGTATCTTCTACGGTTAGAAAATACACTACACTACTCAACATTAGTATTATGATCCCTGCATGTACTGGACCGGAAAAAAAAAAGGTCTTAAAAAAAGAAAAAAAAAGAAAAACAAACAAACAAACATTCCAGAGTAAATATATACATATTTAAAGGTAGCAATGCAGAGTAAGAAGAGGAATTTCAAAACTGTAATAATTACAGAGCCAATCCCAGCACTGACCACCATCATCGATAATCACTAATAACACTGCCTGTAAATGTTATAAAACGGGAACCATATTTTGATCTAAGCTATGGACATTTCTGCTTATAGCATGAGATGCTCAATTTGATGACCATGCCAGCCATTTTTCTCCCTTTGTCCCAAAGTATACTGAAAGTCCATTTACTAAAAGTAGGAGTCAACAGTGTATCCGATAACACGTAACATGTGTTGAGTTAATGTAGAAATTTCCAACCTGTCCAAATCGTACAGCGTGTGCGACTTCTTCACCACCGTCTCCACTCCAAATTCTTGGGCCATCTTAATGATTGCAGCATCCCGCTCCTTCCCATACGGTTCGGAGTCGTACTCGAAGGTCAGACGCGTGACTCCCCACTCCTGATGGAGGACAACATGGAGAAATGGGATGTCTGAAATAGGCAAGGCTAGAAGAAAGGAAAAATCTGAGCGTAGCTCTAATGGTGACAACGTGACATCAGGTTAAGATGAGGTCAAAACTGTAGTCTCGAAGGTGACTTGCAATGGTGATGACAGAAACCGAGAGGCTGGAACCTGCAAAGTTTGACTGAAATGAGGCAGAAAGTGACGGAAGGGCAGGTCTTCGATAAGGCAGCTTCTAGCTCTGTATATCAATTAGTGACTCACCGGTTCCTGCTGGTTTCGCCCACACAACTTGCAAAATAACTGCGAAAGCCTGCGCGCATTCTCACAGAAGATGTATATCCTAAGTCCCTACCATGTTCATCACTTGAACAGTCCTTCATATAATACAGCTTTGAGCCAAATCTGTGAGCCCTTTCAAATAATCTGGATTTCTGTATGAAAGGCTGCAAAAAATGTGGTCTGATCTCCATCGAAGTCATAAAAATAGTCTTGTTTAAGAAAGAACACACACAGCATTTTATGCTGCCTTACTTTTACTGGACAACTTTTTTTAACAATTAAGCTCATTGTTCGAAGGGTATATGAAACCTTCAATTCTGCAACTAGTGGAACCTCATTTATTGAGCAATGACCTTAATTAAATGCTTTCTGTAGCTGTTGATCGGCAATGCGATCAGCAATCCAAACACGTAGGAGGCATTCTGGCTCATTCCTCTTATAAAACTTTTTCAACTCATGTATAATTTTGGGAGATTTTGTTCGAACAGCCTGCTTCAGATGACATCGCATCGTAACACTACGGACAGCTGATAGCGGTTAGAGCTGCTGCTGCCTTTGGACCCATGTTCAAATCACGCAGGTTCTCGCACGCGCCGATCCAGATCTCACGTCGGGCTCCGGTACCCTTGAGCAAGGTCCTTATCCTAAGTTGCTCCAGGCAAATTACCCAGCTGTACAAATAGGCAAGTATCTGAAGGTAGATTAACATTGTAAGTCGCTTTGAAGAAAAGAATCAGGTAAATGAATAAATGTAAGACTAAGGTCAGGACTCTGACTTGGCCCTTCTAAAATTTGGCTGAGTTGCTCTGTTGATTTACTCCCACGTTTCGGATCATTGTCATGATGCACGACTCAAATCATTTCTGACTTTTAGATCACAGACAGACATCCTGATATTCTGCTCTAGAACGTCCTGATACAGCTTGGAAATCATTGGTCCCTCAACGACCGCACCAAGTACACATGTTTGGAGAAAACAAATCACTCCCTCCACCAAGCGTCACGTTTGGCACGAAGTTTCGTTTTTGCTATGAAGTGATTTGTTTTCTCCAAACACATTGCCACAAGTTCACTTGTGTCTTGTCTGTCTACATAACATTGTTCCATTAGCGCTGTGCAACATCCAGGTGGTTTTTAGCAAATTTGACACACACAGCAATGTTTGTTTTTCTTTTTTTTGAGCCAGGTGGTGTCCTCTGTGGTAACCTCTCCTGACCAAAATAGTTTTTCAGTATTTTTCTTAGGGTAGGCTCATGAACACAGATGTTATCAAATGCAAGAGATCCCTGCAATAAAGCCCCTTTATTGATCTTTGTATGACTTCTTCTGTAGAACTTTGTAGAAATTCTTTTGTAATCTTTTCCAGTCTTATTCGCTTCAACCAATCTTTTCCTGAAGTCCTCTGACATGTTTTGATTGGGTCATATTGTGCTTAGTTCTTAGACTTTTTTTTTTTTTTTTTTTAAATTTTAAATATATGGCAGGGCAGACCAAATGCACACCTGAACTGACTGCAACACCAGACCACAAATACCCTTCCCCCCCCCACAAGATGTCATTATCCTAAAGATTCGTACACTTTTTTTCAATTAATGACCTTAATTGTTGTTAAAACATTTGTTCAATAAAGACATAGCAATGAAAAATGTTTATGCAGTTTGTTGAATAAGACTTAATTATTATGACTTAGATAAAGATGACATTTTAGGAGCCATTCATGCAGAAATAGATAATCACTAAGGGTTCGAAAACTTTTTCTCACAACTGCACCTACAATTTTGCCTCTATGATAGTCAAGGTAGACCTGGGAATTTGGAAGTAAAAATAATGTGGATTTTTTTAAAAATAAAATGAGACCGATACAAGGAAGCTACGACATCCCCACTAAAACCTCATTCATATCCTAATACATAGCAGCTTCTGTATCTTAAGCGATGATGTTACCTTTCGGCTGACCTGAGGTAAGTGATTTGAGTGACCCAACCCTTCCTTATATTACAGAGGATGGGCTAACCTGAACTTTGTATGCCTTCCTGTCCCAGAAGCCACAACCTGTATCTGTGACCCTTGGCATGGGCATTATAAAAGTGTACATAATGCCTTAGGTGGCATGGTACATATGAACTAATCCCGATTACTGTGGTGTCACAGAGACATGTGCGATGCTATTCCAACGGAACCTGAGAAGATAATATGGTAAAAGGATGTCCAAATGCTAACAGTCAAACCTGAACAATTACTATATTACTGTATCAACTATTATGTATTCCACAGTATAATTATTACAACAAATATTACATTATTATAATAAGGTTTAAATTAATACCTTGATCCTTTAGTTTAATATTAGTGGCCCTTTATGTCCTTTGCTGGATCTTTTTTTCAGCTCAAAAAGTTACAAATAATTATTATAAAAGGTTTTTTTTTTTTTTTTTAAATTTAAAAAAAAAAAACAGGCTCAAGGGAGAACAATTATTTCAGGTACAGTCATATTCATCATGGCATGGATTTCTAACATTCTAATCTACCAAACATTGTACTGCAGTTATTTAAGATTATCAGATACCTAATTGTTTTATTACAAAGTACTTCAGGCATTAATAGACATTCCAAAATTCACCAGGCACTGGAAATACATTATTCCTACAGGTAAAACCCAGGTTACAAAACAGTGAAACAAATTTAACATGCATATCCATCGCAACACTTCTGTAAAGGTCTAACAACTTTGCCAATGAGTTATGAATTCAGCTTTGTTATCTGACCATAAAAACTTAACTGTTTATTAATAGTATTACAAGTATGAAACAAACAAATTTTATTGAGATGTCACACAGACAAATTATTTAGCTCTTTAAAATGAGGGTAAACGCATTCCGAGTATCCACACTGACCTTAAACAACCTTGGAAATACATCTGCAGGTTGACCCCGGACCACGAAGAGCCTCGAATTTAATTTTCGAAGGCAAGCATCCAAGTCTTCCAAGGATTCAAGCAAAAATCTGCAGAGACACAATGACAAGAGTGTGACTCAAGAAGTTCCCCTTTCAACTCACCTGATACTAGTTAACATTCAGAATCTTCTGCTGGTAATTTCGGCCAGCAGCAGTAACAGAAAGGGCTGATCTCAGACCTTGGGTTAGCGTCACGTCCCCGCAACCGAACCGTTTGGAGCAGGACACAAAAGCTGAGCAATGAAAGATACGGGAATGCCAGAAATAACATTCGGTTGAAGAACACGAAACCCCTGCTGTCAGTGTTTAGAGTTCAAACACAACAGGTTGTGCATGACAGCAGATACGTCATACAGGCCACTTACCTTTATTATGGTGACAATTATAAAGGGAATAATAACAATCATTATTACTACTATTTTTATTATTATTAACCTTTATGTATCCGACACTTTTTCCATGGCAATGTACACTGTTACATAATCAACTTTACAGGGTATTCTTAACGTGTCACTGTAGGATAAGTACCTTGATCAAGGCTACTACAGCAGGAGGTGGGAACCTTCACCTGCAAGATTATGGACCCTAAATAAAGACTACCTGCTGCTCTATTTATACTAACATACTAACCTAGGTTCAAGTCATGTGATGTTGTTGGCACAGCCACTTTTGTCATGGGAAACCCTTAGTACAGTGGGACACAGCAGAGCGGGGCAGGGTTAGGAGGTGAGTTCAGTGGAGTGCAGTGATTGTGAAGTACCGGGCTCTCCAGTCTACTGAGGGTGCGTTACATAAAATGCAAGTCACTGGTGGGCGTGCGTCCAGCCACAACAACAAGTCAAGTGATCAGATGAACCAGGGAGGGACGCCTGAAAAAGGCATTACTCACTGTGAAAATACGGAGACCTTTAGTATACTGTAGTAAAGGACAGTAAAGTTGAGTGAAACGAGCAGAGTTAAGCGGAACGTGCAGCACGTGTCGTGTGTCAGCGAAGAAGGGTGTGGAAGCAGCGCAGACCCCGTGCGCCCGTGTCTCGTGTGTGTGTGTGCGCGCGCGGCGTTTCCATATATAGTGACGTTTATGGAGTCACACACTGCACAGTGCACCGTACGCTTCGTTACGAAACGAACGCCGCGTCTGTCTGTGCAGAGCGGGACGAATTGAAGAAGTCAGCGAGGAAGACACGCGTGCGTGGTGGGGAACATGCCACTTTTCCTCACTCGTGGGTGAAGCAGCGGTGTGCCTGCCGACGACGGAGTGAAGCGGACCGGTTCCACTCACCTCCACCTGTTCACTCCCACGTTGGCCGAACCCGCGAACCAGGGGTCCAACACGTAAACACAGCGCAACGTGTCGGCTCCCTTCAGCGCTTCCTGCAGAGCCGGGTTGTCGTGGAGCCTCAGCCCCTTCCGGAACCAGTGCACGGAGTTCACCACCATGATTGTCAGACGAGGCGGATAGAAACGAGTCCAGATGCTGTCAGCTAACCTCACTTAGTCTTAGATGGGACACGCAGCCATCGCTCAGGACAGAGAGCGCCACATTGAGCACCGCTCCTGCCTCGAGTCTACTCAACGGGACCCGACGTAACCGTCTCCCTCCTCCGCGCACTCCTATTGGCTGCGAAGCGACACGTGTAACGAGTATTAAAATAAGCGCCGCGCTCGGTCGGCGGCGATTGGTCGTTCGGCACGTGTATTCCCGCCCATGAACATTTCCGAGGCGTGTTGTCATAATTACCGGAGAACGCGGAGCAGCGCTGGGCTCGTGCGGCGCTAGACGCGTCACGGTCCCGGTCTGGAGTAGGAAGTATTTGGGCCAACTCGTTTTCTTATGTAAACCTTTAAAGGTAGTATCGAACCATAATCACAAGATAGCAAATTAAATCAAGAACACCAGCCACAGCTACACACTAGATAATACGCTATATATTATATTATATTTTTTAAAAAAATAATATATACACGTGTGTGTGAATAGGTATATATATATATATATCTGCAACATTTTTTGAAAAATAAACGGATGTGTAATAAATTATCCTTGAAAGTGTGCCGCAAGTATTTGACGGGCTTGGGAGTCTATGACATTCATGCAGCGCCGCGCGTGGTCCGTGCTGCGCCACCAGAGATTATATAAATAAGGGCCCTCCTTGCACCCCTGCTTGTTTATATAAGTTGTCTACGGGATATTTAAAAGAACTTAGCATAACTAAATTACCGCAATTATAGTATGATATTAATCTGCTTTAAACGTCTCGTGCAGTACCGTTGCAGTACTGTACAGTCCTGTGTCGCCCATTAAACTTACTTTATTACTGAATGAAGGGTTTCACTTTGTATCATCATGCATGCATGTTTTCCGTGTAAATTATAGTGATTACAATGAAAAATACGGGTTGCTATTCCTTTTGAGAAGTAGTAATGAAACGTGAACACTGAGTGAAACCGGAACAGGCATCAACACGGTTTTCAGCTACTCCTCCATTTTATGGTAAAATTATTCTCTGATAATGTTATGCAGAAGTTTTAATTCATGTACTATTCGGTATACGGTAATGTAATTATTAATAAAGAGAAGAATCGGGAGCTGAGCGCCACCTGTCGGTTAGGTTCTGCAATTGCCACTGTTTAACGCAGTTGCCACCAGTACGTTCGTTCTCCTTTTTAAACCCTAATTCATCTACAATTAAATTTATTGATTTAGCAGATGCTTTTCTCCAAAGCGACGTACTTCTCATAGAAAATTCAATGTTTGCATTAAATTAGCAGGAAGAGAGACTTAGCTGCAGACGTGTGATTCTAAAGTACAGACTAGTTACTTTTGTTTCTTTCCACAAATGATGTTACATCACGAGTAGCTGATTCATCTAAAGGTTTATATAAGGTTAATTACATGAATTTAATTTAGACGCGTTTCTTCAAAGTACAGTTTAGTTTATTAAATACACCTCACTCATAAAATACCTGAAATTTAAAATGACTAGCACTGGTGTAAAAGTAAACCTATATACTTTTTTGGTTTTTAGGGGGTTTTAACTGAAAAACTCACTCAGTTCAGTTTAGTCAGTGAGTTACAGTTAGTGCTCTACTTTGTGAAAAGTAAAACGCGTGTTTAAGTTTCAAGTTTCTACGCACACTGTGTGTTGCTCCTCAGATGGTTTTCTGTTTGTGTTATATTTGCATAATGTAGAATGTTTTATAATATATATATATACACATACATACACACAAATACACATATACATATGTTTAGAATCATGCTAAAAATGTAACAAAGATACATCCTTGGAAAACCATTAGATATGTGCATTGGTGGTTCAGTGGTAGAATTCTCGCCTGCCACGCGGGAGGCCCGGGTTCGATTCCCGGCCAATGCAGTAGAATTATAGTTTTTGTTTTATTTTTTTTTCCGAGGTCGTTTTAATGGGTTTAGCCTTTTGGAACAATTAAAAACCCAGTATTATATAAGCCACGGTATATTTGTTTCTTCAGAGGAAGGATTACCATGGATAGTTACCGGCTATAGAGTTCTGACATTCATTCATTCTCCATCCGTTTGTGTAACCTAGAAGTGTAACATGTGAAACACAGATGGTTGATTACTACTAACATGTCCCATCCTAACGTATCAGCAGTACTAATCAATGCATTCATGTAAGTTACTTTTAATGATGAGGGGTCACACACCCCTACCCCCAGTCAGACATTCTGACATCTGTGGCCATAACCTTAAAATCCTGAAATCACTCACGTACCACAAAAACCTGACCCTGTTAGACTCTTGACAAATTAATAACAATGCAATTACATGTAAGAGGATAGATTTATAATACACACACAGACACACTGTCTGAACCGCTTGTCCCATATGGGGTCGCTGGGAGCCAGAGCCTAACCCGGCAGCACAGGGCGTAAGGCTAGAGGGGGAGGGGACACACCCAGGACGGGACGCCCGTCCGTCGCAAGGCACCCCAAGCGGGACTCGAATCCCAGACCCACCAGAGAGCAGGACCCGGCCAAACCGGCTGCGCCACTGCGCCCCCCGATAATGAGAAAATATGGAATACATACTGAGATATTTGAGAAGGAACCGTCTTTTCACAAACTTGCACAGCACTTAGAAAACACTTGACAGTACCATCAGTGTTTATTATTCACTTTAAAAATGTCTTTGATAACCACATTTACACTGACTGCACCCAGTTCAAAATAATATTTTTCTCTTTTAAAAACCATCTCAGATGAAACATAAAAGCCTTAATTCAACTTTTATCCACAACCAGAAAAGATAAAAGCTTTAACCCATAGTGTTTAGATTGTTCTTTTGTGTTCACTCCAAAAACGCTGGTATACAATGTATACATGGAAAATTCCTTTTTTCAGTCAATTTTCTGTAAGCGGTTCCACCAGCTTAACAAAAAATTCTTGTCAGGAACATACATTAAAATTACAGCTAATGAAAATCTGACCATTTATTGCTCAACGCAAAGAAAAACTCAGTTTGAAACTTCCAACATGTCCTTTGCATCCGACATGTAAACCAAAATTATTTCCAAATATAAACCTTATAACCAATATAAATAAACTGGTGAATCAGACAGATCATCTTCAGACGAAAAAATAAAAGTGCACCAACCCTGTAAAATAGTCTCTCGCCACTGTATTAATTTTATACATATATATAAAATATTTTTTATTTTTTAAAAAAAGATCTATTTGCAAACAATTTTTTAACAATCCTCATTAAGAGAGTAAGGCCATCAATCCTTCAAAGTAATTATAAATGAGGTCCTGGTTGAAACATTCATTTCACATCATGAGCTCACGTTTGCATCCGTTATACACCGGAGCCACTTTTTTCTGCTTTGGTCTTGCACTGCGGCTCTTCCTGGACCTTTTTCATTTCCATCCCTTTTACCCAGGTATAAGCAAAGGAGCCACCCAGGACCATCATGTTACTTGTCCACCACAAGAAGCTCTTGATGCTGGCAGAGAAGATGACTGCCAATACTGTCTGCGCGCAGGCCTTAGCTGTGCCTGATACGTTGTGCGTCAGCGGGCTTGTGAACTTGATCTGAAGGCCTGTAACGTAGCCGATGGCAAAGCCGAACACACCTCCCACTGTCATCATACCCCAGAAATGCCAGTCACCTAGTCGAGTGGAACTGTACACTTTCGCCATTTCACCAAAGATTAAAATGAGCGGCACAAAGAGCACGCAGGCGTTGATGTTGTTGTAGTATGACAGCTTCCATATACTTCCGTCCACCACTGGCATCACCTTCTTTGTGTAGATTGCATTTAGGGACACACACATGCTGGCCAGGACCCCATATAGAATCCCAGACCAGGAAAGTGATCCCTGTGCCCCCTCCTGGTCCACACCAAGCCAGAAGCCCCCTGTTTCAAGACAGAAAAGTAGAGGCTTTATGTATGGCTACTGCCCATCACTGCGTGACAAACATTAAACAATGCATCTCGCTATAAATGTATGTAACCTGAAAAAAAGAAGATGAAAAATTAAACTTATGCATAGTAAACTTTTCAGTTCAGCTCCTGGGACATTTTTAGGTTACATTAATATATTCATTCATTTTTCTCCAAATGTGACATAAAACTCAAGAGTTAAGAAAAGTGCATTTAACAACAGTTAAAGAGCTTTACATAGACTTGATTATTAAAACACAGCTTGTTTGTTCAAATCCGCTGCTTTATTTCCCTGTATTCTCTGTTTTGTTTTTTACTTCTCTATTTTTCTTAATTATTTATTTATTTATTTTTAATCTATTTTATTTATTTTTTATTCTTCTTATGACATACTTTTAATACTGCACTTTCTGGAGCTGCACTCAAGATTTTTCACTCTTCTCTACATGTTATGTTGATGATGATGTGACAATAATAAAGCTTGTTTGACCCTACCATTTTGCTCATAGAGAATATTTAGATATAGAATATGTAATGTTCAAATACCAAGGTGATCATAGCAAATGATGATATATATAAGTAAATAAAATGAAGCCAAAACCCAGAAGCTGCATCCTTTCAATCTGAACACCTTGTGGATAGAAAGAGTAGCTGACTAGAGGGGGAGGAGAGCAGAACTGTTGTTGACGGTGTAGGAGATGATCAAGCCCTGTATGTCTGCAGACCAAAATTCATTTGTGGCAGAGCAAGACACTAACTTAAAAAAGGGGGACAATGCAAATGATGACTTTGACATGAACATGAATGCTAATTAAGCAAAGCTGACACTTTCTAACATCACATAAACTGCTGAAGGCAGCAGTACAAGAGTGCCAAAGTAATGTGTGATTCCTGTACAAATACACTACAGAAATGATATCAATCAACAGTAAATCTATGATAAGACCTTACAAGTCTTGGGCAGCAGGTAGTGTTCAAGAATGTCGTCTTACACTGCGAAGGTTACTGGTTTGAATCCCACCTCCTACTGCAGTACCTTGATCAAGGTACTTGCGCTGAACTGATACAGTAAGAATAACCTACTATGTAAGTGGGTAAATCTGGGTAAGGTTAATTATCTAACATTATAAGTGATCCTGATACAGTAAGAATAACTATGTACATGGGTAAATCAGTGTAAGGTTAATTATCTAACATTGTAAGTGATCTTGATACAGTAAGAATAACTATACATGGGTAAAGCAGTGTATGGTTAATTATGTAACACTGTAAGTGATCTTGATACAGTAAGAATTAACCTACTATGTAAATAGGTAAATCAGTGTTTGGTTAATTATCTAACACTGTAAATAAATGATCTTGGACAAAGATCCACTACTACTATACAAGTCTTTACACACTATTTTACCGGTTCTAATAATAATAATGATAGAGGATAATATTATTATTATTCTTAATTATTAATTAATAAGCCCACCTAGTATAACCCCGCAGCAGAGCAGCGCGTACACAGAGGTGGTTTGCTTCAGGATCAGGTAGGACAGGAGCACGTTGAACACGGTGCTGAGCGACCTGCCCACGGTGTAGAAAGCCACCCCCAGGTGCTTCAGACACAGGTTGTTGAAGGTGATCATGCCGATGAAGACGACGGACAGCGGCAGCACCTCGCGGGACACCTTCGGGTCGAAGCGCACCGAGGGAAAGTCCACGAGGTTCGGACAGAGCGCCGACAGCGCGTTCATGGCCAGGCAGAGCAACACGGACACGACGCACTGGAAGAAGGTCACGAAGAGCGGCGCGTTCAGCTCGCGGCTGTCCAGCAGGTAGTTGTTGAGGAACACCATGGTGATGGACACGAACCAGTAGAGCGCCACCACGAAGGCGATCTTCACGGCTCGCAGCAGGAACGTCTCCGTCTTGCCGTCCTCCTCGGAGTCCGAGCCGCCGGCTAGCGCCATCCTCAGAATTTTCGAGCGCTTCAGTTGTGTCCTGTTCATTGTGTCGGGGGGGAGGCGGGAGAAAGAGCGAAGTTAACGATACGGTACTTGTGCGGGCAATAATATATAAACAACAACGACCGCCTGCGGCTTGTAGCTAGCTCTTGAGCTAGCTACGTCTTCTCGCTTCAAAACATGACTGCCTGCTCGCCGACGTGCACTTCCGGGTTCTGCACGCACAGCGCGCGACACCGTTTTCTTAAAGCGACAGGACTCCGAAAGAGCGACAGGACTCCGAAAGAGCGACACTACTTCAGCCCGATAACGTCCCCCCCGCTTACACAGCTACAAGTGTAACACAAACTTTTAAAGGACACACACAGGCCAGTGAAAGTTGTCGGTTCAAGACTCATTCACTCCACTTACCTACCTAGTACCCCAATCACTGTGCCTGCTGCTGCTGTAAAAAATACCGTAGTTACCATGGCGATTGGTTTCATTTAAGAAGAAGCAGCAGGCTTGCTTTGAAACGAAAGGTGTAAAGTGAAGTATCATGTACTTACGGAACGCGTTCGCGGTGTGTGTTTCTCCGTGGCCGTGTGTCCGGCGAGGAGCCTCTGCTCTGCCTCGACTCGAGGAAGTAGGAAGTAGCGCAGTGTGAATATTAATAAACGCGGCGCTCAGCTGACTCGGACCCGGACCCGGACCCGTATCCGTGAGGCTGGGGGTGAAACACGAATAACGTGTAGTATCCTTGTTCACGCTGCGTTTACTTTTCGCTGGTATAAGGTTTCAAGCTGCATCGAAACACTTTGAATTCTCAGCTGCAGCACGTGCAGTACCAGCGAGGCATCCTGACCGACCGGACAGACAAGGCAGGTTCGACTTGTACCACCAGTCCATCGCTGCTAGTCAGAGATCATCGTACAGAACAACTTCAATGAACTCAGCACCCCTTATTATTACTATTCTTCTTCTTCTTCTTCTTATTATTATTATTATTATTATTATTATTATTATTAATTAATTAATAATAATAATAAGAAGAAGAAGAAGAAGAAGAAGAATACTAGAGGGGACCACTGGTGGGTTGGACCGGGTCCTGCTCTCCGGTGGGTCTGGGGTTCGAGTCCTGCTTGGGGTTCCTTGCGATGGACTAGCGTCCCGTCCTGGGTGTGTCCCCTCCCCTTCCAGCCTTACGCCCTGTGTTGCCGGGATAGGCTTCGGCTCCCCGCGACCCTGAATGGGACAAGCAGTTCAGACAGTGTGACCACTGGTAGTGTAGTGGTTAGCGCTGCTGCCTTTGCCAAAGGCTTTGGATACAAAGGTGAGGTTCGAATCTTGCCTCAGACTCTAGTAACCCTGAGCAAGGTACTCACCTTGAATAGCTCTAGTAACACTACCCAGCTGTATAAATGGGTAAGTAGTTGTAGGTAGACTAATATTGTAAGTCACTCTGGAGATGAGTAATATACTATGAGTGATTAGGCCTACAGTAGTTATAGTTCCTTCATTTACATTTATTTGCTTAGCAGACGCTTTTCTCCAAAGCAGCTTACAACGAACTCTATGTAGTGTTATTAGCCCACACACCTTATTCACCGTGGTGACTCACACTGCTAGATATACTACTTACAATGGGTCACTCATCCATACATCAGTGGAACACACTCTCTCTGTGAGACACACACACACACACACACACACACACACATTTTCAGAACCGCTTGTCCCATACAGGGTCGCGGGGAACCGGAGCCTACCCGGTAATACAGGGCGTAGGGCCGGAAGGGGAGGGGACACACCCAGGACGGGACGCCAGTCCATCGCAAAGCACCCCAAGCGGGACTTGAACCCCAGACCCACTGGAGAGCAGGACCGCGCCACCGCGCCCCCCCCCCCCCTCTGTGACACACACACACTAATTCATTCATTCCCTTTTCAAGGCCTGCAGAAACTGTTGTTGGTTCCCACATCAAAGCACTTTGAGTTCATACAGTAAGAATACCATGCTGTATAAATGGGTACAGTTGACTGTGTAACACTTTGCATTATTCTGGACAAAAGGGTCAGCTGAATAATGGACAATAATAATTTTGAAGTTGATGAAGGAGAGAAAGTGATACTTTCTAGGGGAAGACCTGTGGTAAGACCTGTGAGAGTAGGTGCAAAATATCATATTTTAAGATGCTGAGTTCAAGAAAAAGGTTCCTTATTCATGAGGAGGTTGTTGAGAAACATCTAGAGATCTTTTCTAAAATCTCACTTCAGAAAAAAGTAAAAAGAAAGATCAGTATTCTATTGTATTGTGCGGGGGGGGGGGGGGGTGCAGTGGGTTTGACTGAGTCCTGCTCTCCAGTGGGTCTGGGGTTTGAGTTCTGTGTGGGGTGCCTTGTGATAGACTGGTGTCCTGTCTTGGGTGTGCTCCAGCCTTGTATCCTGGTTTGCTGGCTTAGGCTCTGGCTCCCCACAACCCTGTACGGGACAAATGGTTTCAGATTGTGTGTGTATTGTATATTATTGTAATGTCTTGTGATTCTTTGCTTCTAAAGCCATCAGAGGCCGTGAAGAACCTGTGCTTCATCTGAAGGAACAGATAAGCCAAAGCATGCAATGAATACCTAAACATTTCTTCTGGACTCAAATATGTACTGTACATGCAGGTTGAATTATTTGACCAAGAACAGGTTTTTGTGTAAGTTCATTATTAATAGATTTTTACATCTTTTTTTCATCTTTTCCAGTAAAATAGTGTCAGACCAATGAAGGTGAACTGTACAATAACCAATTTTAATGCAACACACGAGAAATGAAACAAAACTGATTGTCTGCATTTCCCCGGTCCGTCAATAGTAACTTCATTTGAATGATTTAATAAAATTTGTTTGACCTTAACAGGACACTGTTGCCTGAATCATCATCAAATCCACATGTGCATGTTCATTTTTAAATGTGCTTCAGAAGTCTGAATAAATCATATTCTTGCTCTCAGCAGCCTTTGGTTTTTACTAAGAGAAATGCAATGTAAATTATACAAAGACTTTTCTTACATCCTTGGTGCTTTAAATACAGTTTTCATCAAATAGTTGCTGCTTTGAGCTGAATTATAGTCTTCACAAACTATAACAGAGCTCAGGCCAAGTGCTCTTTTGCTAGGTCTACTCCATTTTTACGGACAAACTTTAAGCTATAATTAAGCTCTTGCTGTTGGTATTAAGTGAAATAACTCAATGCGTATGAATAGCTCACCTTTTTAACCCATAGCTGGAGGAGCAATAGCCAATTCTGCAATAATGTGATTCGCTTAAGGACACCAATTGTATTATGTTATGTTTCTGATCTTTTTTCCCCTGACCTTGTAACATATCGCACGCACATACTCTGAAACTGCTTGTCCCAAGCAGGGTTGTGGCAAGCCGGAGCCTAACCCAGCAACACAGGGCACAGGGCTGGAGGGGGAGGGGACATACCCAGAATAGGATGTCAGTCTGTCACAAGGCACCCCAAGCAGGACTTGAACCCCAGACTGACCAGAGAGCAGGTCCTGGTCAAACCCCCTGCACACCACCACACCCCCCTTATATTTTCCCACTGAATTTTTATAATGACAACCTAGAGGAAAAAAAAAACCTTTTTCACAACATTATGTCAAGGCAAACAAAAATACAATTGAAAATTTTAACAAGACATCTAGATGTTGTTATGCTTTATTAGACATAGACTAAATTCAACTTAAGGTAATTGCATGTACTTTTACATTTGTTTACTTTGCAGATGCTTTTCTCCAAAGCAACTTCCGATGAACTCTATGTTGTGTTATCAGATCACACACCTTATTCACCGCGGTGACTTACACTGCTAGATGCACTACTTACACTGGGTCACTCATCCATACATCAGCGGAACACACTCTCTCTGTCACACACTATGGGGGAACCTGAACAGCATGTCTTTGGACTGTGGGAGGAAACTGGAGCAAACCTCACAGACACGGGGAGAACATGCAAACACCACACAGACTGAGCAGGGATCAAACCCATGTCCTCGTGTGAGACAGCAGCCCTACTCGCTGTACCACTGTGTCACCCCATGTCTCATCCATAGAAAAATATAGTAACAGTGAGTATATACATTTAGATGCTGCTTTTTTCCAAAGCAACTTACACTGTTAAGATACTTACAACTACTTACCCATTCATACAGCTGGGTCATTAGAGTAAGTACCTCGCTCAAGGGTACTACAGTCAGAGGTGAACTTCAAACCTGTGACCTTTGAGTCCAAAGGCAGCAGTACTAACCAGTACGTTACCAGTTGCCCTGTATGTATGAGAAACAACAAATACATAAAAACAACACACACACACACACACACACACACACACACAGTCTGAAACCACTTGTCCCGGCAAGCCGGAGCCTAACCCGGCAACACAGGGCATAAGGCTGGAGGGGGAGGGAGGGGACACACCCAGGACGGGACACCAGTCCATTGCAAGGCACCCCAAGCGGGCCTCAAACCCCAGACCTGCCAGAGAGCAGGACCCAGTCAAACCCATCGCACCACTGCACCCCCTCGGCCATAAAAACAAAATGAAATAAAACCACAGATAGTTCTCAAGCTGACAAATTCATTAATGAATGAAATTAATCATAGTTCATAATCTGAACTTGAGTTTTTGTTGGAGAAGACAGAATTCATCGTCAGATAAAATAATTAGCCAACATTTTGTCCTTTCACTTGAACTAATTATATAGCATTATATAGCTTACTTATATGTTCAAAGAAGTCTCTGAAGGTTAATTTCTGATAAAATATTTGTTGCGCTTTTAAGCCCAGACTATTCCTGTGAGTTGCACTGTTTCCGAAGATGCTCTTCCCCCTTTTAGAAGAGGGGAATACTGTGTATATACAGGATGCCTTCGAGTGTATTAGTTTAAAGCCCAGGGCTGTGAAGGTGGTGGGATAAGGCGTCTCATGGTCAGCTTCAGCAACAAAGTCTATCTTACATCTCACATCACTTTGGTTTCTCTGCCTCACTTTCATCCTTTGGTTGCCTGCGGGAATGACTCCTTTTATTAAAGAAAAGGCTCAGACGGAGGCCCTATCCAACATTTCTAACCGGAATGAGTTTGTATCCCATAGCGCGTGCGTACCCAGTAGGTGGCAGTCTTGCATAACACAACCTGAACGTGTCCATCAGTCAAAAGGCCTCAACGGATATTTCACAATAACCTTTATTTTCAGAAAAGCAAACAGCCATCTAGAAGAGTTATGATGTTTTTTTTGAAAGTATGAATTCATATTGCCAAACCCCAGATGCCAATGTACAGGCATACCCTGCATATAAATGGACCCAGTTGCTGAGAATGGAAAACGCTCACATACAAAAGGTCAGCTTTATCCCGAAATACAAGGCTGCGCAACCCCACATTAACTTTAATCATGTCGCCTTATACTACATCATTTCTGCATTTTTTTTTTTCTAGCCACGACAAAAACATCAAATGCGGGGTGATTTTAATAAGACGGAAGCTGTTGCTCTCCCACTGACCCTGCGGTTTAGAGGATCCCAAGTAAGGGCTCCTTTCACATACGCAGAAGCACCTCAAGTCATGCACAGCGCAATGAGCTTTATGGCACACCTCAGCAAAGGGCTCGATCCGGGTCTGGGCATCACGATCGGTTTCCGCCGTCACACATCAGAGGGCCCCGCGTGTCAAAAAGGCTTCGCTGCCATGCGACCGGTAGCATCTGAGTGCGATAGGAGCCTGAGCTGTCGAGCTGTTTCGCAGGAGCCTACTAAGAGCAAGCTTCGATTTTAAACGCATCTTTTATTGCCCCCTAAAATCTTGTGCAATAGCACTTCTGTTGGGTGATGCTTGTGAAAATAAAATTTTACTTCTTTCCGAGTCTTACTTGTATACAGCATGGCATTGCCCGTGCGCTTTGAACATTTTCTCTCATTTTTTTTTTGATGTGTTCGCAGTATTGAGCCGACGTGTGTGAGATTCACACCGGAGGTCCTTAAATTTACTTCCATTTATTTCTCCTTTGTAGCAGCAGACAATTGATTTGAGCTCACAAACCGAGCGCTGTGAAGGTGGTCTCTGAAAGCTGGAATATGAACAATGTATCCATCTCAAATCCTCATAAGAATGTTTTTCTCCATAAACCTGGAAATAAAATGCCTTCTACTGGTTATAACACTGTGTAAAACACCAACAAATGCTCACAACAATACACTCACAACACCCATAACAATCATTATAGTAGAAAAATACATTTTGTTCAATACCGATGGGTCTGAAATCACACGTTCTGCTGTGTATGTGAAATTGAAGTGTTCTCTGATGCTTATTTTAGTTTAATATACAGTACTTCTCTGCTATTTGCGAACGGAGTCGCTGGACTTCAGGGTTACGGGTTTCTTCTTAAGCTTCCTCTTTTTTCCCTTAACAAGCAAACGCACATAACCGCACGCATTCAGAAACACACCTATGAGACCGGATGTGATGCGTCCGGGTGGTGAACGGACGACTCGATTTCCCCCTTCCCACTACAACCTAAGAGTCTATGAGAGCTCTTTTTTTTTAAAAAAACTTCATATGAGCCTCAACTGTAACAGCCCAAAATGACAGAGGTCCACATTATAGAATTTGCCCAGCCATTAAAACCAGGGGATTCGGCGCTGCTTTCAGTGCCTTCATTAGAGCCGAGTAGTTTTTATTAGAGAACAGCCTGGGGTATGACTCACTCCAGCGAGCTTTAACTCCGCAGCTCTCCTTCCGTTCTGTCCTCTCTCAGTCTAGTAAATAATGAGTACCGACTGAAGCACAACTTAATCAAGACTGCGCAAAAATTCTTTGATTTTCTCCATGTCAATTTTCACTCATTTCTATAAAACAGAAGATTGAACTCGTATACTCCCTATCATCGGGTACAGTGGCACGGCGGGTAACGCCGGCACCTCAAAACTCCGAAGCAGCCCGATGGGTGTGAGGTTTGAGCGCAGCGCGTGTACGGAAGAGCCCGCTGACAAACCACATCTGCTCTCTCCCTTGCCTTGGAAATGGTGTCTCTGGTTGACGTGAGTTTGGTCTTCAGTCCATGGTACTTCCTTCCATCCATTCCCAACTGCTGGGCATTTTGGGAAACAAGAAATGTATCGATGGGGTTTTAAGCATCTAAGACACATCCCCTCAGTGCTCAGTATTGCTCACACGCATTGACTGAAACCGCTTGTCCTAACTGGGGTCGCGGTGAGCCGGAGGCTATCCCGGCAACACAGGGGGCAAGGCTGGAGGGGGAGAAGACACACCCAGGACGGGATGCCACTCCGTCACAAGGGACCCCAAGAGGGACTTGAACCCCAGACCCACCAGAGAGCAGGTAGAGGTCAAGCCTGCTGCACCACCACACCCCCCTCTAGATGAAGCTGCATAAGCATAATTTTTCTACTGACTCGCACCTGCTGCCATTACGCTGTTCCTCAGCTTAGTTGTGGTTGATGCCTATGATGCAAGCAATGTATAATGAATGACTCAGTAGACCAGGTAGGACTTGTGCCTCACAGCTCTGGGCTCTGAGTTTGGAGCTGGGCTCAGTTTCCTTCAAGTGCTCTGGTTCCCTCCCATAGTCCAAAAACATGTGATTCAGGTAAGCTGATGACTTTAAATTGCATGTAACATGTGTGTACTGTGACTGTCATTTGATGGACTGGCATTCCATCCAGGGTGTGCACTGCCACCCTGTAGTTCTGGAGCAGCTTCTGGACCACCCTGACCCTGCAGTGGGCAGATGGTTATTGAAAATTTGCGCTTGGATGGATTTACATATATTGCAGTGAACCCAGAGGCCTTGCTTAGAGGCCTTAGCCTATCGGTGATGCAGTTTGGGTCACAGCCTGCAGTCCGTGAGATCAGGGCTTATTTTCACCATGTTCTATCCTCAAAGAAGTTGCTGTACTGGTGCCAGGGTGGGTGGCTTAACTGTGGAGATCAGTCTTGGATTCTCTCCACGGGCTGTCTTCAGCAGTGTCACTACAGTGGGCTCAGAAGTACAAACTGTAACAAGTCAAGGAGCTTCTTCACTTTGTACCCTTCACCTGTGGCAGCTCCACATGGGAGGCAGCAGCGTAGTGATTTTAGAGGCGTCACTAAGCAGTCTTTGCCTATATGTGATTATTCCAGGGATGTCTAATATCCCCGGTCCCATTTGTCTATGATCACCCCATCCAGCTTCAGTGGAATATGCTCAGCGGTGCATAGGCTGAAAATTGTCTCAACCATCTTGTCAGCTTCCGCATCACTGGCTGATCTCACATGTGCTCTTGTGTCTTACGGACACATGATGGGTAGGAAGCGCTACTCAGCTTGAGTGTATTGATTGGTGTAGAAAAATCCCACAGTGATATAAATAGCTGAAAAAAAAAAAAAAAACCATTACGTGTTTTTCTTTGCCTCTCGCATCGGAATGTGCACAACTAAAATATTTATTTCGTTTACAGTTATAGTTTATTTCAGAGAGTAATAAAATTAGACTTTATAATAAAATCGGAGTCAAGAAGAAAAATGTCTCCGCAGGGCAATGTGCCTCAGTTTCCAGCAGCACTCCGGTAAATGACTCACTCAGACTGAAGTCACACCTGAGCTACTATGTCATGGGACTAGACGTCTGAAAATTTTAGAAATGTCAGGGGAGGCATGAGCCATGAGTCATTAAAAAATAATGAGTTTTGAGGTTTATTTACATTTAGTCGTTTCGCAGTGGCCTTTCTCCAAAGCCATGTACAACTCAGAATAAACAAAAGGGCATTGCATTATTTAGTTTAACTGTTTCTGTAAAGAATTACACTGCAGAATTAGCGGTATCACCTTTTCAAAGTAAACCTTTGCTGCAGGTTTTTTTTTTTATTATAACCCACATTATCTGCATGTAGTATTTCTACTTTTGATATGCTTTCTAAAGGAATGCAGAAAAAACACACTTTAATGCGTTTTCTCTCATTTTGCAAAGGTTCAACCAGCAGCTTTCTTAAACAGAATGATTTTCACTCAAACTTGAGTGTCTCACAGTCGAACCGAAGTAATCCATTCAGTGACCTGTGACTCAAACACACACTTAGTGCCCAGTTCCACACACAAGTAACTCACACTTAACCCTCCCTGACTGAACAGGTAAGGACAGGTAGAGTAGTGGTGTCCAGACTGATCTTTTGCACCTGAGGCCTCCGTCCCGAGACTGTGGCTTGATTCTCACCACAGGCAGACCTGTCTTCACTTGGAATGAAACTCATAGCAACTATATCTGGGTTGTGTATTTACTGAGTTCTTCTTTATGAAACTGATTAATTAAAATACAGTGAAATTTAGTATCACTTTGTTTTTAAATGACTGACACAGTGTATGAGGATAAAACTCAGAAAATAAATGTAAATGTTTCCCCTGGGTGCTCCGGTTTCCTCCCACAGTCCAAAGACATGCTGTTCAGGTTCACGTATAGTGTGTGAGTGACAGAGAGAGAGTGTGTTCCACTGATGCATGGATGAGTGACCCAGTGTAAGTAGTGTATCTAGCAGTGTAAGTCACTGCAGTGAATAAGGTGTGTGGACTGATAACACTACATAGAGTTCACTGGAAGTTGCTTTGGAGAAAAGCGTCTGCTAAATAAATAAATGTAAACTCACACACTCATTTCAGCTGACACTTTCCTCCAAAGTGACTTACACTGATTTACCAATTTATACAGCTAGGTGATTTCAGTGGAGCAATTTAGGGTAAGTATCTTGCTCAAGGGTTCTACAGCTAGAGGGGGATTTGAACCAGTGACCTTGAGCAAAGTGTGGAATCAAAGCAGTAGCACGGGACACAAACCGAGGTAAGTCAGGCAGGAGTTCAGCAACAGAAGTGAGGCTGGGAGAGGTCAGAATCGGATGGAGACCAAGGTCAAATACTCAAAGGGGTTTGCAAGCAATGGCAGGCTTGGTGCTTCAACAAAAGAACTTAGACATGAACTCTATTCATCTTGGAGGAAATTACACTAGAAATTGTTACTTTTTTATTAACTATGACTGAGCGAAGACTCATGAACAACTTTGAGTTTACACAAGACTCTAAAGGTACCAGGCCCTTTCATTGCCACTACCCCTTGCTTCCTCTTCCATGTGGCAGTCTACTGTAGCAGTGCTGCCCCAGAGACACCACTACTGCCCCCTACTGCTGGGGGGGGGGGGGGGGGGGGGGCACATGATGCTACAAATCACAAATTTTTATGTGTGATTTCAGGTGCTTTTGTTCCTCAGCAAAATACAAAGTACCCCTAAGGGAGGTGTAAATAAAGCTAACCTAAAACGCAAATTGTATGAGCTGTAGTGGTAGAGGAGGGATTTCCAATGTTCCCAAAAATTCTGATTGCGCTAATCGGTTTATTGGTATAATAATAATTATTATAAGTCAAAGCACAGGGACAGGCCAATTAAATTTCGATTGCCACGAGTTTTATTATCCAAAAGTACGTTTAATCATATTTAATTAAAATTTTTTGTAGTGAGTGTCCAGTTCAAATATTTTTGCTTTCTTTTAATATGCTTTTTTATTATACATAAATACAATAGGCGTTGAAAAATTTTCTGAACTCGTGGCTTCTTTCCTAAAAAAACCCTAAAATTCTACATTTTTGTGCCACTTTGTCTATAATTTGCCACTGGGAGGTGCTCTGACAACAAACTGGGCAGTTTATCAGAAATCACTTTGTTGTGAAAATAGTGCCACCCTAAAACAATCATGAAGGCCTTTCTCCTTTCTGTGCAATAATCCATCAGCTGCAGAATTTGATAAAAGCTCTGTGTTAAAATTCAGAGATAAGTGTCTGATCCTTTGAGAAGAGTTTTAATCCACCAAAACAATGTGTGCTTAATAACCTGACTCAGCAATATGATCCCGAAAGGAGGGGTCATTCATATTTCATATGCATGGCTTTGTAAGAACATGTCTCTGGAACATTTGTAAAGTGGACTGGCATGGAAATGTGAGTCAGTGCTTTGTGTGCAATAGAGAGGGCCAAAGGACTAGTTTTTAATTAAACCTTAAATAATGCATGTAGGTTTTGAGGGTGGCTTTTGGATACTTCAGATTGATTTTAGCAATGTTTCACTTGAATTCATTATTTCTACCACAAAGGCTGCAGAGCATTTTATTATGGCCTGTTCTGGCAGGGCAATTTGTTCAAAGTTAATTGCGTTCAAACAGATCCGGTTCGTACTTTCCCCCCACCAGAATTCCATTTTCAAGTGAGATATTTAATGTTTTGTCTCATGAGCTTTACTTTGATGAATCACATTAGACTGGCGTTTTTAATAGTGATACACTTCAACGGTTTGTTGTCTAGGTAATCTTATCAGCTTAAGTGAAAAGATGAAGAGCATGTGCTGTGATTTGGCATCTTTATTGGATGTTCTAAAACCTTCTTGCTTGCCGAAGCTAATAGGGAAAGAAAACTGGCAAAAAAAAACTTTCACAAGTTCTCGGTTAGGGATACGTGATTGTGACACCACAGAAGTTGACGACTCTCCTTTCATGACTGCCCTAAAACATATTAATTATGAATAGTTTTACCATGTAATGTGTTTATCTGACTGACACCCTTCTTCAAAGCAACACACAATGTTTTATGTACTATAGCACTTACAATAATTTAACCATTTATACAGTAGGGTAATTTTTATTGTACCATTTCAGGTTAAGTACCTTGGTCAAGGGTATTGCAGCTGGAGCAGGGATTCAGACTTGGCTCCTTCAGTCGTAAAGTGATGGCTGTAACTGACACACTAGCTGCTGCCCAGTAATAATAATAATAATAATAATAATAATAGAAATTCAAAATATGATAGTTGTGTATGTAATGTCATCATTTTCCAGAAATCTTGTGTCAAAACAAAGTGGGTTTATATGCAGAAGATATTCCTCACATCAATAAATCCTTCTGTTCATGCCATCGACCCCTGACCCTTTGTCCCTGGATTCGAGTTGATGCGCTACAGATGAATAACACGTTGCTGAGTGATGAGGTGTGTACAGGGGTGCTGGATGTGTGTCAATGACCTCTCTGTGTCTTGCTCCTTCCCTCTATTTTCTGAGCTCCAGAACACTCTGAGATCATAGCTGTGAGCCTCTGCATTTGGCAGGTCTGCTGTGTTTAGAGCTGGGCTCTGTGCTGTGCTGTCTGGGCCGCGCTGTCCCTGCTGTATCGCTCTGCAAATCTAAATCACAGCAAAGTGCTGCTCCGCACCCCCCACTTTAATGGTCGCTGGCACAAGACAGATGCTGCATCTTAAAATGGGTTTTGCGAGCGCCCCTCTAATGCACGTCCAGATATAGAAAGATAAAGCATAATTATAAGATGTTTTATCTCTGTGGTCCAGCAAATGCAATATACAAAAAAGAGGTACATTACATGTGGATAAAAGATGAGGCGTAAAACTGTATTCAAGCAAACAAACAAACGAAAAACTTTGTATGCCTGGTAATATCTATTCCAATGATTAGGATGGTTAGGGATGGTAAGTAGGTCTTCTGGTGGGATTACTTGTCCCAGTCCCATCTTGGTGATATCATCTGGTTTTTGGTGTCAAGACTTTCTAAAAAAATTGTAGTTGATTAACATTTATTAAAAATATTTTAAATAACAAGATGACAAGGTCACAACAAATCAGAATCAGTTGACTGGAAAAAAACAAGAAAACAGTTTCAAACATGTTTTTTAAGTGAACCAGCATGAATTTGAGAGATTACATCATGTAAATAGACAGTTATCAGAGTTACAGTGATATACGGTACAAGAGCAAAAGGTTAAAATATTTAACAGAGCTGTTCCTGCTGAATCAAAGTAATTCCGAAAATTTGCCCATATCTTCCGAAATTCAGCAGAATTGCAATACAAGTTAAACCTTAACTTGTCTTATGGAAGAAAGACTCTTGAGTCACCTACACATTTGTGGAGGAAACTTCTGTTGTGGACCACAGCGATTAAACAGATTTCCCTGCCAGATATATCCGAATAATCAGCATACGTTCCATAACTTCAGTGAGAGCTAAACAAGGGTTCAGGGTTAACAGGTACATAGAAGGGGACAATTAAAATGTTGTGAATCTTTTTAATAGGTTATTAGTGGTCAACTGGTAGTATAGTACCCTTGAGCAACATACTTACCTTATATTGCTCCACGAAAAACTACCCAGCTGTATAAATGGGTAAATACTGTAGTTATAGGTAGCTTCACATTGTAAGTTGGACCTAAATGAGTAAGTGTGGTCGAATGAACATCGTTCCAATGTGCATCCTATCAAAATTATTGAGTGCTGTTGTACTGAAAAGTACATGTCCCAAGTGAGTCCTCATATTCTTTGAGGAGCTGGTTAGCAAACGCTTTTTTTCGGTCTTGGGGGGGGCAGTTGACCTTCATGTGGTGATCCGTGTAACTGGCTCGTCCAGCTTGGTTTGCCCATCTCAGTGACCTTAGTGTCCGCACCTGGAAGCTGAACTTTCCCTCCAACTCCAGCCTGTCGCTGGGGAGCAGGTGCTGGAGAGTCCCACGCTGCATTAGTCCTAATTCATTGCCAGGCAGGGTAGATTGTCTTTGAAAGCGAACACATTGGTGATTTATTGGGCAGCGCTCCACTGCTGGCTGTCCGTCACCGCAGAGGCCCGGCGGTGGTTTCCCGCCTGCTTTGGCTCTGTGGGGGGCCTGGCTGTTCATCTCTCTCTTATTGACCATCAGACAGCCTTTGCCATGTCTCACAGGAGGGAGAGGTACTCTCATGCCACCTGTGCATTTTTTCCAGTTAGTTGTTCAAGACCTTAACTGAGACATTTGGACATACATAGTATTCAATCAGTACTTGAAATATGCCTTAACCACCTAGGAAAAACTTTTTTATTTAGAACCACTTAATCGTCTCACTGCTTAGACGGTGCTTTCATGCAGAGGATTTTTTTATTTGTTCAGCTGCAATTCTTCTTTGAGTAATTACCTTCCTCAAGGGTACTACAGCAGGGCCCCTTCTGGGACTTGAATCAGCAGTCTGCAGCCTTCACGTGCATGTTCATAGCAACCAAGATACCCGCGTCTTTGTATTTAGGTCTCTTAAATATGCACCAGCTTTGATGAAAATCTCTACTCCGGTATTCGTGATTCTTGGATCTTCTGTGAAGAACCGCAGACCTTCAGCTCGTGGTCCGCCACCTCCTGGAGCCCAGCTATCTAGGAAGTCTAGGTGTGGAGAAAATGCACACACTATAGCATTGTAGCTTTAGCAGGTGATTAAAAACTTTTGACAATACTCCTTCATGAAGTTTAGGAAACTCTGCCGTTGGCAAACAAAAAACACATCGCAATACATTACCTACAGTGTGTTACTTGTGCAAGAGCATAGTTCAGTCCATAAATCCAATAATTTCCATACAATGTTTTATTTTAAAAATTATTTTGTTAACATTAAAAAATAAAAAAACACATTTTGCATCAGACATTACATGCTCTGTTATTGTTCTTGTTTCCAGCTCGCTGCAATATGGCTTTTAGAAAGGTTCAGTTTGTTTTAAGTGTGCTCATTGTTTCATCATCTGATGGAGGAGAAAACTTACATCACCCATCCAAGCTTCCCCAGCAGACATGTGAAGGCTTTCTGCCTTTTCCAAGGTAACGTGCAGTTTTAGCAGTTTTTGCTGCTGGGTTTTTAACCGTTATGATAATGGTTATGTCATTTTCTCAAGATTTTCTCAAGACTTCCTCCAAATCAGGATCCCTCCTTTGTGTTGAAGCTCCATGTCCTTATCTAGCATGCTGCATGCTGCTTGCTGTCTTCTGTTCTTACACGTTCAGGCTTTTCTGGAGAAAATTAATGTCATGCCTTCTGGATGGGCATTTTTATTAATTACATTAAGGAGTTACTTTATGCAGTAAGCATCCTATGAGGAGATATACCACTGGCTCTCTGTAGGGACTCAGTCCTCTTGCCCCACCCCACACCCATCTGACAAGCTTAATTTTGGCCAACCGTCTGTTTAGATTGGAAATTTAACTGGATACAGTTTATGGCCTCCAAGAGGCCAAGATTAAAAAGCTGTGAAATTTGAAAAAAAATTACAACGTATGCAAATTTATATGGTTACCACTGGCCTGTGCAGTGTTTATGGCAGATTGAATATTACAGCAGATATACCGGTTGTTTTTATAGGGCAATTTTTATTCAGCTAATCAACCAGGTTGCTGATGAGATGCAGAGTTATATCAAGGAAAAAGAATTATTGCGGCGCTCTAGGTGTGGGAATTAATTCTAATATCCTGCCCCGGTAATTTTTAATTAGGTGGCACTGAATGGAGGAAAAGCTGCCCTTACATTGTTACTTGGCATGTGATTTCTTATACTGGGTTGTTTTATTGCTGCTGTTGCTGAGCCTGGCGAGGTGCAGAGTCTGTGCTAAAGCAACGGCTAAACTGCTCAGTCACGGCTCTCTTATTCGAAAAAGGATGCGGCCGGGCAAGAGGAGGGGCGTGAGAAGCCAGTGGTTTGGAAATAGCAGTCGGAACAGATGGTGCAAAGTCAGGGGCCGAAGTGGGGCCAGGGCTGCTATGCAAAACTAAGGGTCCTGTGATTAATGGTTGTTGTTTTCTTTTAGCTTTTTTTTCTTCACCCTAGTGTTCCCAGCTGACTAGCAGTTTGAGCATCTGGAAAAGGGATTTTGATGTGTGGGGTGGATCTAGGAAAGTTCCTTTTCTAATCTCAACACCTTGATGATTCACATTTACTCATTTAGCTGCTGCCTTTCTCCAAGGGAACTTACAATTTTAAGTTACCTACAACGGCTTACTGATTTATGCATTTTACATTTATTCATTTAGCAGATGCTTTTCTCCAAAGCAACTTCCAATATACACTATGTCGTAGTATCACCCCACACCTTATTCATGCTAGATTACTTACAATGTTAGATACGCTACTGTCACGCCCCCGGGAACTAGCGGAGCAGCAACACCTGCAGCTAATTGAGAACCCCCGGGATATAAGGAGCTCTGAGTCCACACCATGATGCAGATTCTTGCAAACACCTTCGTGGTTTTGCAGTCTCAGCGGCCTTTCCTTGCTTGTTCCCTTGTTCCTGGTTTTTGACCCCTTCTTCCTGACTACTGACTTCGGATTGCCTGTACTGTGACGTTCGTGCCTTGCAAGACCTTCGCCTGTCCCTGACTTCGTTTGTGTTCTGTCCTAAGAACCTCGTTGAAAGATTAAAACTGACCTGCAGTTGGGTCCACCACCTACCTGTCTCCAGCCTGCTTGTTCCAAGTATGACAGCTCCTTACAATCAATATACAGCTGGATAATTTTACTGGAGCACTTTTATGGTAAATACCTTGCTCATGAGGGGGTGTGGTGGCGCAGTGGGTTGGACCACAGTCCTGCTCTCCTGTGGGTCTGGGGTTCAAGTCCCGCTTGGGGTGCCTTGCGACGGACTGGCGTCCTGTCCTGGGTGTGTCCCCTCCCCCTCCGGCCATACGCCCTGTGTTGCCGGGTAGGCTCCGGTTCCCCGTGACCCTGTATGGGACAAGCGGTTCTGAAAATGTGTGTGTGTGTACCTTGCTCATGTGTACTACAGCAGTAGGTGAGATTCAAATCAACAACCTTCAGGTCCAAAAGCAGCAGCTCTAACCACTATGCTACTAGCTGTGTTTATGTGCTCTAATTGTAATAATCTAGTAATGTTATGGCTCCTCCTCAGTTTTTCCCCTTCACACTCCTCAGCATCTCAGGAACAGATGACCAAACACTGTGGCATGGTGAGTATAAAATCCCTCCAACAGACACTGGAGGTACCCATAGCGACAGGGTCAGCTGAAAGCCCAATTCCATTCATTGCTTCAGCCCTAGGCCCAGCCACCAGCAAGAATGCATATTCTTTGTCCACTTTGGCTGTACTGGGCTTCACAACCATGTCCACGGCTCTGCTCTAGCTGTAACCTAGCACATGTCCTTCTCCAGTCCCTTTGGAATTCACTGCATCATGAACTCAGCCCCACTGAGTGAGTTTGCTGGGTGCTGAGCAATCAGTCAATAATGAGTTAGCGAATGCTGCGCTATCCGACCGAGCGCCATCCAACAAGTGCTTCCAGACTCTCATGCTCTCAGATTAACTAAAAGCACAGCTGTAGCTCAGCCCAGCAGGTACCACGCAGCTCTGCTCCTGGCTCTTTCTGCATTTAGAAATCTGCAAAACAGCCAAGGAGCACCCACCTCTTAGTTCACCCGTTTTCCAATGCGACTACGGAAAAGCGAGGATTAAGGGCAATGGAACTTGTTATGTATGTCTACTGAGTTCTCTAATTAACAGGAACACGCCGCAGTAATAAAAGTGCGGCACGACAGGCGAGAGATTAAGGAATCTGAACAAAGACCCTGAATAATGAAAATATGCTATTTGCAGAATTAGGACTCGGGCTGAGAGGAGAGCAAGTTTTTGGTGAGATTAAGTCTCTGGGCTTTGTAGTGATTCTTGTAATGAGGGAGCATGCTCACTGACTTTTCACGCGGACTTTTCACAGTTTGAATAGGCCAAACGACCAAACTGTACACATTCATTTCGCTGTTGCTGCTTCCGCTGCTATGAATCTTCTTATTGTTAATAAATAGCTACCGAATTACTGCTAATTACGCACGATGGACCTTTTGGTGGGAAACCTCCCTTTTACAAACTCTGTGCAGAATGTCAAACTAATCTTTTGTCAGTCATTGTTACAATGTCAGTCAGTCAAAGTCAAGATAAAATTTGTTCAGCAGATAGTACAGCCGAACCAGCTGTGGAAAGCTATAGAGACAACAAGTGTTTTCTTTTGTCTTTTTTTTTAATTCTCAGAACCTATTCTCATGACCTCTTCAACATCACAATGATATTAACAGAACACCCTTGAGACCGTAACACTAAACATCTCAGCGCCATTGCTAGGGGTTTCAACAGAAATGGGCTCTGGTTGTATTAAAGTAAAAGTCATTTTAGCATCTGCAAACAAAGCATCCATTCTTCTTTGGGCAGATTAGTCATCAAGATCATCTTTGCACTATGTGCTGTTTCAAGTCATCGAGTTATATCAGATTCAGAAGGTTTGGGGGAAGACGATATCCTTGCCGTGTCCCTTACTTATTATGCATATCTTACACCACTTTAGACTGACTGAACTAGGATATTTGTTTCTTATTGTGCATACCCAACCACTAACTTAACACTGACCCTCATTGTACTAATCATTATATCGAATGACTGCACAATGTAATAAAGTCCTCTTGAAAGGGTATGGATTTTCCGAACATAAGTACTGTTTTTGTGAGACCTAATCCCATTCCAGGGCAGAAAATTCTAGCGGTTCCAAAAGAGCCATGCGAAGGCTCTCCTGGCTGCTTTCGTGGAGTGTGCAGGACAGGCTTGCGAGACACACCTGAACCAGAACTCAGTGAGGACACAGCTGGGCTGGAGGACTGCCCAGCACTAAGGAAATGTGACACAGCTGAGCTGCCTATGCCTTAATGTTCTTAAAAAAAGGCATGCACTTGGCTGAATGAGCATCACAGAGACCGTTCATGGGCTGCTCCTACATTGAGAGCCTCTGCTACAATTGCAGCTCTGCTTCATGTTGCTGAGACCCAAGACTACTGCAGCAGGTTTACGTCAACCATTTACTCTGGCGCGGTTAAGCAGACTCTTTCAACAGCCTCAGTGCAGGATACTTCAAGTCAAGGCTGACCTGACCTAAAGGAAACAAAATGTATAATGTATTAAAAAATAAGATATTTCGATGAGTGGAATTTTTAATTATGATCATACATTACACATGAATCCCCGCACAGAGCCAACACATTCAAACTAGGACTTCAAATTTGCCCTCATTTAATGATCCCTCATAAACCCAACTTGTGAGCTGAACTGAACTTTTAATCTCTATATAATATGGTATGTCGATGTGTCTTGCGCATTTTTAATAAGTAATTACTGAATCAACAGCACGCTGACAAAAAACGATTCATTAAAATACATTAACACTAAAAAACTAGTCTGAAGGTTGCTCAGACCTGAATATGTTTATGAGAAGCACAGGAATACAGGTGATTTTAAAATCACGAGCAAGGTTAAAAACCACACGTTAGCTCATAGGGCTCAGGTTAGATTGCTCCCGCCAACATTTTAAAATATTCTCCTGAAAAAATCCTTGAACTGTTTTCCATTAAAATATTTCATATAGATAGCCTCATACAATGAGATTAGTAAAAACGCTTCACTTCTCACTTGGACAGCTGACGGCATTCAAGTCATGACAACCAAGAACGTGCAACCTTTACAAGCAATGGAAGAAAATTAATTTCCATACTAGCCTCCATTTCCAATACCTGATATCCTCTTGTGACAGGTTGAGAAATGCTGATAAAAGGACAGCTTCAGCTTTTTTGCACAAGCATAATCCAATATTTATGATATTAGCTCATTTGAGGAGATAAATCACTGCTCATGACCCCTCGGCCATTTCCAATGTCCCTATTTTTCATGGTGAAATATCATTTTCCATTACTGCTGTATTATACTACATTAAAAAAGTAATTTGCTTCCGTTGGTCCCAGGGGTGATTGATCCAGGACATTTGACTCTAGGACCAGATAGATTTATTTCTCTTGACCAGCAGTGGCTGTTACGGGAAGGAAATGAGGACGATACTCAGTAGGAAATTCTGAAAATTTTAAAGGACTAATGTACAAAATTTATGATCTGAAATTAAATTTGAAATACCAAAAACCAATAAAGTGTACAGTAAACTGAATTCAGCATAAACAACAGAGCCATCTGAAAATGTGATTTCCCCAGGATGTAGATCTGGCATTCTCCAGATATAGCGCTTAGATATTTCATTCATTACTATTAACATTTGGTGGTTGCCGGTCAAGTGGGCAGTTACAATGAAGAAAATTGCATCAGACAAAAAGCTAAAGCCCAAATCTTGTTTTGCATGGGCTCACAGATGATGTTATCAAAGATTACATGCATTGACTTTGTAACTATAAAATACTAGCAAAGCGCATATTTCACTGAGTTGTATCAGTAACAGATTTTTATACAGGTTGCATAGTGACTTAATGGACTGTGCTGGTGCCTTGTAGATTGAGGGCTGAGGTTCTTATCCACCTTTTGGTGTCTGTGGAGATCTGTTTTTCCAATGTTCTCCAAAGACATGTGCATTGACAATTCTGCCCTGCCTTTCTAACTTAGATTGTCTCCTGATTTGGACAAAAGTCGTCTCCATATTGTAAATTTCCCTGCTGGGATTTAAAAAGTATTACCCTCTCTTATCCTATGTGAAAATGAAAAGAACAAACTTTGTGAACAGCCATGTCTTTTATTAACTCGTTTTTTGGTTATCTTGTTGGTGTGGTAGTGCTTTGTAGTTGGAGTAAGAGCTATATTAAGGGCTGCAGTTACGACAGTCAGCAAACCGGCAATTTTTCTCTCTCTTTCTGTGAAATAGCCAATGCCATCACAGGCAGATGGTGACAAAGAAAGTAGATTCCAGCGGTAATATACTTTTAATTAAGAATAAATGACCAGTGAGATCACCCTCTGCATGCCACCCTGGCTGAACAGAGTAGAACATTCAGCAACAGACTGGTCCGGTTGTGCTGTTCCAAGCAGCACCACATAAGGTCAATCCTATCAATGGCCATTAGTCTGTGTAATATAGTAAATATGTAATGTGTCCTGTCTATGTTGGGGTGGTAGTGACCTCTGCTTGGTATTGAACTGTCTGTACCACTTTTTTCCTTTACTTCTTTTTTATTTTATATTATTGTTATCTATCTATCTATCTATCTATCTATCTATCTCAGTTTTGCCTCAAAGTTGGTGTTTCCATTGTATTTCTGTTATATTCATGCATCCTCGGTGCTTCAGTCTACTCTCTCGGACAAGCAATAATGTAACATACAGTGGCGTGTGGTATCCAAGTCTTTAATGACTTTGAGATTTTCATCTAAAGACATAGGAAACATTTTAATTTTTAGATCTGCACTATTTAATAACCCCCATCGTTAAGCAACATCTTTACTGAAAACCATAAAATTTAAAAACAGCAAAATGATGGCACTTTAAGGTTGGAGTCACTTTATCACAACATGCCTCTATAAGGCAGTGAGTAACACTTCATTCTGTTCTCTGTACTATAGATTAACGACTTTCTGAATCGGTACAGAACGAGTACCATTCCATACACACTCTACACTAATACCTCCGTTTTTCATATGCACCAGTCACCACTACTCTTGAAATAATTACATTTAAATCACCAATAGATGCTAAAATAAATAGCTGTAAACTGAAAGTGCTGCCATTTCCACTAATTTCATTACACAAATCTGAAGCAAATCTAATTTGCTTGAGGCCAAATGGCCTTTACTTCACATCTCCCATTATTTAATTCAGCAAATTCTAAGTGTATTATTATTTTGCTGCTTAGTTGACACTTTCATGCATTGTAACTTACTATTCTTCATGTTTACACAGCTGGATATTTACAGGAGCAATTAGGGTTAAGTACACTACTCAAGAGTATAACTGCAGGGACTTGTACTGGCAGCCTTATAATTATAATTTAATTCCAGCCAAAGTCCAACTTCTTGATGACAGGGTACAGGCAGCTGTGTTATTTCATATACTCAGCTTTACATCCTATTCTCCATGCCTTTTCTAATCGTAGTTTCCCTCATCTGACCTTTGACACGCATCTTTTTTTTTTTTTGCTGAAATCAGCACGTTTGAAACATGCTTCCCAAGCTGAAAAATTCTCCCTTAGGCACGGGAGACAATCAGTTCAGTCAGCTAGATGAGGTAGAATGGCCAACATGTGCTGAGAATTGTGCAATCAGCTGCTTACAATGGTGCCTTTGCATGAATCGCGGGGTGCATTTACTGTGGGAAGTGCTGCATTTGCTGCATATTCACAAGGAGCTGCAGGACCCTCCTTTGGATTCCTCCGTTCTCTTCCTCATCCTTCTCCTCCTTCCGGGGATGTGCCTCCCCACTTCAGAGCGAGAACCAGGTTCCCTGCTGTGCCCCGGAGAGCTGGATTTTCAGCCCAAGGGCTGTTGCTCTGATGCGCGTCACGGAGTCACAAATGGAACCAGCCTGCTAGTGAATCAGCACCATGGCGACTGCATGAATAACCGTCCGTTAGTTTACTTTGCGTCGCACATACTCAGTGGTCCATAATTCCTCTCTGTACATAGTCTTTGGATTCGCACAGGGCACTGATCAGCAAATCCAGCTTGCGCCCTCATGTTTGGACTGCGGGGACCTGACAGTCCCACATAGGCGTACAGTCAAAAAAAACATTGTTAGGGTCGATGTTGCCTCCCTTTTTCTGGCCGCCATTTCTCCCTTGCTTCCCTCTTATTTGTTTCCAAGTCTGTCATCCCTCCACTTCAATTACCACGAGGAAAATGAATGCTGACATTAAATCTACTTGCAATTTAAAGCTTCTGCTAGAGCAACATGAGGGAAACTCTGGAGGAAAATGTGAACTCTCTTGGTATTCGCTGTAGGACACACATTAGTCCTGACCCGTCTGGCCCATGGCTTTGGACAGAGGCGCTCTTATTGAACAAAGCACAGAGCTTAGGACAGCCGAAAGTACGTAAGTGTGACTGCAATAGCAAAAAATGAAGGTTACTGATGGCAGTAACACCAAATGTGGTGGAAATGCCTTGCTGCCTTTCCCAAAGTAATATTTGATTTGTACTTGGTGACTGTAGCCAATTATGTTTTTTAATGTTCTTGCCACATTAAGGGTCTTTTTCTCCTTCCCCACCACACCCAGAAGCCAGTGCCTTGTCGAGGCATTTTCAGCGAAAGAACTTTGAAGGTGCTGTGGAGAAAAAAGACACAGCAGCAGAAAAGGTGCTAGTGAAGGACACAGGCTTTATCTTGAGCAATTCTAGTTCAAGCCCCTCTAGGGGATCAGCTATTGCAAAGTACTTAATAAATTCATGGAACAGTCTGTCTTGCCCGAGGGATAGAATGCCACAGCCATCAAATCTACTTGTATCTCATTCAATAACCGAAATTGTGAAAATATTTACTTTTAAAACTTGATGTACGCCCCAAAGTGTCATCTTTAATTTAAGTCTATAACTGCATTTGGAGAGTGTACAGTCTTGGAGATATCAATGTTCAAAGAACACAAAGGAAAATTATTTTTAATGAGATGTAAAAAGAGTTGACTCAAATTAATGAAAAACAGCAGTGAAAAGGCTACATTTAAAGTTGTTTTGGATAAATGCATTAGGTAAGCAGTGTAATAATAATATTATGTTGCTTTGTACTTCAAGAGTCCTAAGGGAGTCATGCTATGCCCCTATATTTATCTCGGTGATTAGAATATGTATGTCTGTGGAAGGGAATGCAGATCAGTGTAAATCAGATTCCTCTATTCATCATGGTCTTTTAATTAAGGAGATAAAATCATCTTCACTAAGCCATAGGTATTATTGCATAATGCAATATTTTGAATCAAATGTCCTCCATAATAACATAAAATAATGGGCACTTCCATTATCATGAATAAAGTGTGTCATCATTCAAGAAGCAATACAGATTTTCATTATGTTAAGCAGCAATGCAATGTAAGGTGTAATGCAACATTTGCAACATTCAGGCGTTTGGTTGCTCTTTTTGTGACTTGTTATTACCTTAGCATACAATACATCGCTAATCGTTTGCGGATCCAGATGTACCCTCTTGTATGGCATGTTGTCATTGCTTTGACTTTCACAAGGCTACTTTTTCTTCCAAAATCTCACCCCTCCTCAAATCCTTTTGGTGTCTTAGTGCTGACAGAAGCAGCTCACAATGTGAAGTGCACATCATATCGGAAGAAACATTAAATAGACATATTGTGGCAGTATGATAATGCTTTCCAGCTTGAGAAACATTAAGAAACCACAGTGCAGCAGTAGACTTTATTACATTTATTGTCACTGTTTCCATATTGAAATTATGTATTCAGGACAAAAACAATGATTTCTGTTCTTATAAATTTAGAACTTTTGTAGAAGGAATTTAATTACATTTATAGTACTTCACAAATGCTTATGCTTTTGGTGAAATGTATCCTATTATTTAAACCATCAAGGCCATCTGATTGAGTTCCCTCTTATGTAAATAGACAAAAACAACAACAAGAAATAGCTGGAGGCAAAAAAAAAAATCCAGCTGTCTTCAGTAAGCACAGAAGAGTGATATTGCATTTGTTTCGGAATTAGATTCTTTACATAAAGGTCATTGCATTTGTTAATGAATGGCTTTGATTGGTGACTTCTCACCTCATTTACACTGTAATGCTGGAGTGATGGTTTCTTTTTCTCCTTTATTTTAGCTTGTCGTGACATTTGTTTTGACCCTTTTCTCTGTTCATCCTCAAAGAGTCTTCTGTTCTCCCTTCTCATGGTTTCCATCCATGGGTTTTGTGTTTTTCACAAAATCCAACCAGGAATCCATTCGGACTGAGCCTATTTCTCATGCAGTTTGTAAGTATCATTAGGGTTTCAAACACATTTCATTTCAGAGTTAATGACGTTTACAAGAGTACATATGTACATTTAGTGTTCTGATTTCACATAACGGTACCAAATACTACACCTTCAAAATAAATTCCATGAGGTAAGTGTACTTCTTAAATGCACCATATCTTCCACATGAAAAATGAGTACATGAATAAATTCTTGAAAATGTCGAGAAGTTTGTATTCATTCATTGAAATGCAAGGACTTAAATTCTGCAGATCAAGTTTTCCACGTTTTGAAGATATCCACATGACCACTGCATTGATGGGATATTACCATAAATGTCCAGGTAAAATGCTCATGTTTACTCATTTCCCAACAAACTCTGTGCTTGTATATGTCAAATGACAATCAGAAAGCATAAATAAAAACATCAAAGATGAAAGCATATGGGGCACTGATGGAGCCAAATGTCCACCTGTATCATGGTCATTATATGTGCAGTCCTCAGCCCGAGGTAATACAAACCCTGCGGTCTGGAGCAGCATGCTTATCATCTCTGGAAACGCAATCCTGGTGTAATATTAAACTAGCTCTTGCCCCTTTCTACAAAGGATGGAGGAGGCAAATTTGGACCCCTCCTCCCTGGTACCTTCAAAGCAGGATGCATTAAATAATCATGGAGGTAATCTTTGATGTGGAAACGTGTCGCCTACCGAAAAACCACGCTGCCGCAAAAGTTGGCAGAGGGAATTGTTATCTTGGGGCTGGCTGGGGATTGACAGAGGTGGAGTGCTCAGGGCCAATGCTATGTCAGTTAATGAGAGTGATGACTATTGAGAGTGACGGCCTCAGCTGATGATGTTCTAAGGTCTTTCGATGGTTTCCTCAAAACCCATGTTATTGATGTGGTTATCAGTGGCACCTGGCTGTAGGGAGTCCATGCTGAGGGTCAAGGGCCAGTCTGGCCTCACATGAGCCACTAGGCTAACTTGCCCTATTTTTCGGTTATGTTTGAAAGCCTTTTCTTATAAGTGCTCAGTGTGATCTACTGAAACGTTTCGGAACAAGTGTGGCATGAAAGTCTAGACATGGCTTTTTATTCCCTAGCAACTTATTTTGCCTCTGTATCTAGAGACATTTTCTCTAAAATCACAAAATACAGAAGGAATCTAAAATCAGCCATGAAAACGCACGAAATCTATATTCAGTGCAAGACAAGGTGCTGCTGTCACTCAGTACTTTAAAACTTTAAAGCTGTTTGTGGTAGCTGCTGTACTGGCCTCCATTATTCCACTCCTATAAAGGGAATAAGAGACTGCTTCTCAAGTTAAATAGATGTGAGGCGCTGACCTACTTGAACAATTTGGAGCTAATTTATAAGCCACTCTTTCACTGGGATGCACTGCTACAAGCTTGTTTATTACTTAGCCTGTCAGCTGGGAATTTGGGAATTGCAACCACTGTGGAAACGTCAATGAGACGTCAACCGCTTTCTGAAGATCCGCTTTGCTCCTTTGTGTGCTGCATCCTGCCTTCCACCCAGAAACTCAACAGTCATATGATTATCATAAAATGTCTGACCAACATTCCCTTAAAGGCCTCCCTCTGCAGAGCCATACATTTACTGTAAAAACCCCACACTGAATGTGTTAAATTTATACTTTCCATTTTGTGTTAAGTATTCAAGTATCATTCATCCGCTGTACTATTCAAGATATATAATTATGGGCAATTTTAACTGAATTCCATATGTTTGAGAAAAAGATAGCATTAAGTTATTCATTAAAATTGGGACTCATTTCTGTGACGGGAAAAACGATTTTCAAACATTTCACTTTAAAGAGCATTTTAAAAAAACATTACAATTGCTAACTCTGGGGAATAATATTGTATTTCTCTTGACTGGATCGTCACAATCCAGTGGAAATGCGCATGCACGTGTTAACGAAACACAATGATAACATTTTCAAGTAATTTCCTGTGATTTCCTGTTCTCTTTCCCACATTTCCATGTCTTCTTCTATCTTGCATAAAGAGATGTTATTTCACAAGCAGCCTCTATCTGTCTGTTAAAATGACTCCCATGAAGAACTTTGAGTCATGTGCCTCTGTTTTCCTCGTGTCGGAGAGACAGGTGCTCAGAGAAGAAAGGCCGATGATGCTGAAATGGGCCATGTCCAGGCAGGTGGCACCTCAGCGTAAAGCCATCGGCCCGATCTGTAGAAGCCCACCAGTGGACGGCGGGGAAACGGCCAGGAGAAGGTTCTGCGGGGCGTGAAGGAGAAAAGCACCCTCCTTGCCGGCGGGACGAGCGGCTGGGTCTGTCCGCTTTCTCAAGCACTCCGGGATTAAAAATGACTTTTGGTTGGAACGACGGAGCACGTGAGTGCGCTAATCGGGCAATCAGTGCTCTCAAGGCCACGCTTAATGAACTGCTTTATCGCATAATATCATCCTTCAATTAGGGCATGTGGCGGAGTCGAGCAACTGACAGTGGGGCGAAGGCCATAAAACACCTGAGGAAAAGGAGGTTCGAGGGAAGGGGGGGCCTTTGAAATATGGCCCAGCCACTCTCTACCAGGGAGGCATAAAATGGGGCAACACACAATGGTAGTCTTAGTATGCAAGTCAGTGAAGGAGCACTTGAGGGCCTGGAGGACATCCGGTGGTATGTCTTACAGGAAATTGATGGTGTGAGAGTCTGTTTAATAATGTATGTGGAGTTTAGTGCGCAGTGGGATGCCTGGTCAGGCACAACTGGCCTTGGATGACAGCGCAGGGGACTGCGGGGGGAAAGTTAATGTGCCATGTTTGCGGAGGCAGGGGTGCGCCGGCAAGGCCTCCGATGTGTCGGCATGCAAATACGATGGCATGCAAGGTCAGCCACACCGCAAAGAGCTACCGGCGTGAAATAGGGACAGCAAATCTCGGGACTCACTCCGTAAAGCTTTACCGTCTGTGCTGTTCCACTTTTTTATTTCAATTTTCCTTTATTTTTTAGATTGTGCCTTTCCCTTTCATGGAAAAAAAACGTCCCCGGTTTAAAATAGGTCACGCTGCCTTTCCAGATTTTCCTGGCATGGCACTTTGTTTGGTATATTCAGAGGCTCCCCTGATGTTGAGAAATCAGCAGGAATGCGCTTTTGTAGCGTGACCTTCGGCTGGAGCTGCACGCACGTTAGGGGCGTTGGACTCACTCGCTCGCAAACGTCCATTTCTGCATTCGTACCTGCTGATGTTCGCTGTCGAGAATAAGGCAGGACGTGCAGCAATTTTCAAAAGGCAGCGCTTCATAATTGACCATTTGTCCTTCAAAATCTACGAACGCATTTTTCACAAAGTTTCCGCCGGATAGGAAATTCAATTTAAAATGCCTGCTGCAGGGATTAAAAGCAGAAATTATTCAGATGCGACGTAATCATTTGCTATATTTGGGTTGCAGGAGCCACTGAAGCAGAGTGAGCTCCCGCCTTGGTCGCATACACGCAAACCACAGGCCCACACTCAACCTTCTGGTGTTTCGTCACCGGTTCATTGCCTCCGGCTTTTCGGATCATAGGCGCAACAGTAGGCCCCCACATTAATCCTGTTAGTACCCACCATCTTTGTCTCAAAGTGAATTACACTCTTATTGTGTAATTTATGTCAAGTAGGGCATCAGTCATTATGGACTTTGGAATAAAATGAGGGCTAAGTACCTACACACCATTATCCTACTTCCACTGGAGGGTTAATGCAGAGTCCCTCATGAGAGAGCAGCTTTCAGTTCTGCTGTTTCCTCTTGAAAGAGCGATGCATTACGGAGAGATCCGCTCCATGAAAACACTTAGCTTGGTCCAGATTCTCCCTTACTGCACATGCTACATCGATAACGGCCTACTGTAATTATGTATTATTAATGTGTTTCTTCCTTATGGCGCAGGAGTGTGTGTCATATGACTCCTGATATATTTACAGTTCAACAGGTCAGGTTAAATCCAGTTTGTGTTTCGCGCAAGATTATATTACATCTCTGGAATGGATTTGTTAATCGTTGTAATTCTGATTCTAAATTATGTTTCTGTTGAGCCTCGTTAAAAAAAAAAAAAAATCGAACTTATTTTAATTTGCATGTTTTTCAGAGTTGAGATGTTGGAATTAAAAAGTTCATTTTTTTTTGCTATTAAGTACAGCATAGTATGCGATTGCAGTTTATTTAATTGTGATTTCCTACAAATATTAAGTACGGAGGACACTCACCCGTAGCGTACCACTCACCCGTGTACCTCTGTGCTTCATTTCAGGCTAAACAGCAATTATGTACTCCGAAAGCCCCGAAGACTTATTAGATTACCAGAAACACACAAACAGGCCTTTAGAGCATTTACTTTTCGTGGCATAACAAAGATGGGGGGTGCAGAAAAACTTGTCTACACAAAAAGTACTGTCCATGTATCCCTGACTGAAGTAAGATCTCCATAGGAAAGCTGAGCTAGTGTTTCGAGAAATAAGAAATAATTGCTTTGCCGGCATCAGCGCAGCTAATTTGCAAGGTAATTTGAGAAGAGATGGAAGAATGCAGAAGTAGTCTAAGGTCATTAATTCTACTGCTACAATGAGCTAATGACTGTAACTGTGCAAAGACTCCTGCACAACCTGCTGCTTGTTGCATACTAATGGTGTGAAAACACTTACTGAATGCCTTCAGGCAGCTGTGTCCTCCAGGAGCACGGGCCTGTTTCTGGAGGAAAGTCTTTGAGATGTTCAAATTATGGAATAAATTCAAGCTTTTGATATGCATCATCTTTAGTTGCGTTTTTTTGCTCTCAAAGACGATTTGAAAATAGTTTGCACGAACATGTTCTAAGTGTGTGCTTCGCTGTCATCACTGGTACAAATTCTCTTGCCTGACAAAAGGAAAGACTCTGTAATAACGCAGAATTGTCAAAGAGTGACAGCCCGCAAGTACCTTTGCTCATCAATTTAGCCGACACTTTTCTCCAAAGCGACACGCAATGATCATTAACTTGTATTTAGATGATGCCTTCATTCAAGTTGACTTACAAAACTAGATGCGCTAAACTCCCTTTAATCGTTCACCCAAAAGCACAGTATATCTGTCAGCGCCGAGGCCGGGAGAGGTAAGGGATTGGACCCAAGTGCGGATGCGTTCGTAGGGACAGGCAAAAACAAAGGTCGTGGACAGGCGTGGGTCTTCGAGGCGTGGACGTCGTTTCCGGGGCGAAGCAAGGAGATCAAGCAGGGGTCGGAAACCAGGAGAGTCAAAACACGAAAGAGGGAAACTGGGTTCAGGGAGAAGAACGCTGAATGTCGCAAAGCCAAGTAGGGAGGCGTTTGCAAGATTCCGCACCCGGTACCAGGATGGCACTGCCTTTATCCCCGGCTGGGCCGAACGGTACCGAGCGTTGCCGTCGTGCTTGCGGGTGTGGACGTGACAATATCGGCGCAAATGTATCGACTGTATGCAATTTAGAGTCACCGATTCACCGGAAACACATCTTCGGACTGTGGGAAGAAGCCAAAGTACCTGAAGGACACCCGCGCGAACGCAGACTCAGCCAGGTCAGAACCCCTATCCAAATGCAGAGCCCAGACAGCGTGAGTCAGCATGCTGATCGTAGTAAAGGCGGGATTCTTCTGCTGAACACATGCGCAATTACGCCGGTCTTTGAGCGGTTGCTCGAGACTTATTAGATGGTAATTAAATGATAGGCAGAACCTTTGCTTCCACAATGTTTGAAGAGCTCACGTTAAAGCAGCCCCTACCTTTGAAAGGCATGCTGGTTTTTCCTGCTTTCTGTGTTGACGGCGTACGTGAGCAGGGTAAACGGCCGCGCCTCTTTCAGGCGTGGGTGGGCCGCTCTTGGAGGCCGGCAGATACGGGCTGCTATTTCTGTGACGGACTGCAGGTGCAGACCCCGCGGTGGCGGACTTATCTCGGCGATAGGGCTCGCTTCCTTGTATCTTTAATATGGGTGTCTGAGCACAAGGCTGTTCAGCATTCTGCCTCAGACTGACATCATCAAATAGAGAATTATGAATGTTCTCTCAATGTCCCACAAAGCCCGCTATCGGGAAAGGCAACTTTTTTTATTAAGTCAGTGTTGATGGGGTGGGGGGAGAGGGGCTGGTCTCACGGTGCTTCTTATCTATTATTAAAAGAAACAGAAACAAGGCTTTTTAAAATCTCCGTGAAATATTTTGAATGGGTTTATTGGGGGGAGGAAAGAAAATTGGTGTACTGTACTTTGTCACCTTTTATATGACAAAGGACACCGAGGTGAAAAATAGAATTTCCCTCGTAATTCTCGCACATAATACCTTTTTTTTGTTGAAACAGTATTATAGTTTAATGCTCAAGTATAACCTTGGAAACTTACATAAGATATAAATACCCAGCATTAAATATTAAAGGAGCCCTTCGCAAAATGCAGAGCGGCTAATTCAGAACGCAGGGGAGGGAAATTGGTTTATATTCAAATTAAAATGTGCCAGAGCGAAAGGAGATTAGACCACAATACATATTCAAATGGTAATGCGGAACATTTGTCTGAGGAGCACTGGTCCATATTATTTGACTTTGTGTGATTGTCCCAAGTGCTAACTCATGCAGGAGATTAGTAAGTGCAGTGTTTGTGAGAGGCTGTGAGAGCAATACATTTTAATGCGCTGCTCCAGTCCGCGTCAGGATCAAAGCCAAAACAATCATACAACATTTGCATTAATTGTGCTATCGCTGCTTACTGAGAGCAGAGACACTAGAAGGTTATAGTACTAATTACGGACCGGTACAGGTGTTCCTGTTTGGAACAATGGGTTCAGCGGCATGCCGGATGTGCTTTTTGCTTATGTTTGAATGTCTGTTAAAGTAAATGCACATTCATATGCAAATATGAATAACAGTAAGAGTAGGGCTCCAATACCAGTATATAAACGAACACATCCGTATAACTGTTTCTTAAATGGATAATAACCTGTAATGATGGTATGTATTCGCCTTTTTCTTCCAATGTCATCGTAACCAATTACACAGATCCTACGTCTCCTTGAAGCACGACGCCAGCGCCAGCTCAGGAAGGGTGAACGCGGGGACACACCTTTGCTGTGCATGCGGCGAACCTCTCGTGTTTTGCACTCTACGCGCTGCACATGTTGTTGGGCAATGTAACACATCCAGTTCCAGCCTGCAGCCCCGTAGGCATCACAGGCGACGAGGAGACGACCCCAGAAATATTACCCACCTAAGGAAACGTGGTCCAATTTGTGACTGCAGAGCCTTTTTGAAACAGACAGGTTACATTTACATTTACATTTTACATTTATTCATTTAGCAGATGCTTTTCTCCAAAACGGCGTACATCTCAGCATATAGCATAATCTACCGTACAGCATAGTGGAGCTTCAAATCTGGGTTTGCACCATTTACTACATAGCAGTTAAACAATATTTTTTTTGTGTGTTTTGGCGTGAAAGAAGCTGAGATAATTTGAAACCAAAGAACTAAACCATGTTTTTCCTTGTTAATTTAGGGCAAACACAGCTGAAATAATGAATGTGATTTTGCATGCTTCGTTGAATGTAAACCCATTGGTAACTGTTGATTTTTAGCATGTTTGATTTCCTGAGGTTCTGGCAGCACAGTGGGGATCTGCCAGATAAGAATTTATGTGCCTCCAGCTTGTCAGCAAACCGTATTAAAAAAACCATCTCATGTACTCAAGGCCAGCGGTCATACCAATATAATAATAATAATAATAATAATAATAATAATAATACACACACACAAACACAGACACATTTTCTGAGCCGCTCGTCCCATACGGGGTCACGGGGAACCGGAGCCTATCCCGGCAACTCAGGGTGTAAGGCCGGAGGAGGAGGAGACACACCCAGGACGGGACGCCAGCCCGTCGCAAGGCACCCCAAGCAGGACTCGAACCCCAGACCCACCGGAGAGCAGGACCTAGTCCAACCCAGTGCCCACTGCGCCCCCTGTAATAATAATAATAATAATAATAATAATAATAATAATTGGGGTGTGCGGTGGCGCAGTGGGGTGGACCGGGTCCTGCTCTCCGGTGGGTCTGGGGTTTGAGTCCCGCTTAGGGTGCCTTGCGACGGGCTGTCGTCCCGTCCTGAGTGTGTGTCCCCCTCCAGCCTTGCGCCCTGTGTTGCCGGGTTAGGCTCCGGCTCCCCACAATCCCTTATGGGACAAACGGTTTCAGACAATAATAATTTACATTGAGATTAAATTTTTGTGATGAATTGTTATGACCTGGAAGGGGGTGCGGTGGCGCAGTGGGTTGGACCACAGTCCTGCTCTCCGGTGGGTCTGGGGTTCGGGTCCCGCTTGGGGTGCCTTGGGACAGGGTGGCGTCCCGTCCTGGGTGTGTCCCCTCCCCCTCCAGCCTTACGCCCTGTGTTGCCGGGTTAGGCTCCGGCTCCCCGCGACCCCGTATGGGGCGAGCGGTTCTGAAAATGTGTGTGTGTGTGTGTTATGACCTGTATCTTTTTTCTGTGCGCAGCCATTTAACTGATCATGTTGTTTTTGAGGAAATGCCTAGTTTGTATCTGTCCATGGTGCTGAAGCCTGTTCCTCAAAAGCCAACCTGAGGCAGCCGTGAGTCTCCATTCAGACACACTGAACTCTACAGGCCAACACAGCACTGGAGCACAGCACAGCCTGCCGCTGCAGCAGAATCAAATGAAAATCAGCTCTGCTTTGTGTGGGAATGTCGTAATTTGATCGGGTTCTGAGCTTGTAAACTGCTTCTATAAAAAAAAAAACAAAAAAAACAACTCCTTATCTAACAGTACGGATTGGAAAAAAATAGGTAAGTCATTAAATTGAAATTTAAGTCAATATCAGCCATAATGTAGATACCCAAGCTAATGGAGTTAGGAGATAAGTAATTTCCAATTGGTTACTGCCACTATCTGGTGAGATAAGTTGTTAATGAAAATTTGTACAACTTGTGAGAAATGAATGAACTTTAAACCTCCATTACGGCTGTCAGCTTGAAACAAACTTTCTCTTTTGTTCCCTCGTATTGGGGCTGTTCGAAACGCAGAGCTGATTGTTGCATTTGGAGGTCATCTGTATTAGTTCCTGTTTATGGGCTGGAGCACATGGGCTCATGCGTGGGCGTGGACTCCCGTTCCCGCGTGCACGTGCACGTGTGGGCGTTCATGTGGTGTGTGCATGTATGCATGGGACCCGGGTTCTGCCTACGCCTGACGACAAGCAGCCTGGTGAGTGTAGGTGAGTAAATCCGGGGCTTCCGGCGAGGAGGTGACCGCTGATGACGAGGGGGCGCCATAAGAGCAGGCTCACTGCCCTTTTCTCCCCGAGCCCAGGACAGCTTGATAAATCTGATTACAGGTGCGAATTAAGCACCTTTTGTTTTCCCCCTGCTCCATCACACTAGACTTCTTTTGACAGCACTGCTGACACCAGGCCGCCAGCTGAAGAAACCTGCCTCTGATGGATGTGCGGACAGCCTGCGTGTAATTAGAATTAATGTTGAGTGTGGACTAAGGAAATGAGGCATTATGGAGGGAATCAGCTATTCATTTTAATTTTATGCATCAGTTGTTGAATTTCACGGGCCATAATAGATGGACTAGCATTCTGTTCCACGCTGCCTGCGCGGACAGGACTGTCCTGGTTCTCCATGTGCATACAGAAGAGAAGCAGTGACAGGGGAGAGACTGGAGATAACAGAGAGAAATAGGAAAAGGAAAGACAGTGCACTGTTGGCAAACAGACAGGGAGAAGGTGTAAACCATTCCGCTGTCGCCAACTGAAAAAGCCTCAGTGAAGTCTTTGGTCATAATAGCTAATATTACACTATTAGGTAACTTGCCCATCTTGTAAGCTGTCAAAGAACTGTTCCCTGCAAAAAATTATTTTAATACCAAAGGAGCAACTATATTATTGCTACATCATTATTTTACCCCTCTGGTCATGTCTTCTAACCCAGAGAAATAATGACTGTCTCTTGGGCTGTAGTGAGCTTTAAAAAGATTGGTATCTACTTCAGGGCCTTCATTAGATAAACTTTGATGTGTCAATCAAAACAAAATTATACATTCTTTAATATTTCATACTACTGATTATACAGAGACATATATGTGGATATACACACAGCACACTGTTTTACTTGAATATCACTGAGTACATGCAGCTGAGTTTTGAAAATTCTTAGGGTTTCCAGGTTTTCTGCTTGTTAACTAAGCTGCGATGTATTTCACCTTTAACAACTCCTACAGCCCTTAAAAAATATATTCACATCTAGTTATGGAGACAACGAATATCTGAAGAAAGAACATGTTTGTTAATCTCCGATGATTCTCCTTGTTTGGTCCCTGAAGGAAATGTGCTAAGCGTATGAAACATACTCATATTACAGAAAAATAATCAAAATCATTACAGCCTGCGAAAAATCAAAGCAATGCGTGTTCTAATAAAATTCTATTCTATCTGGATGATTTCTACCAACCACTCCATAACAAGGTTGGATTCATAACAAAGCACTTTTCTTTGCATAAAGGGGAATAAAAAATAGAACACTAGATGACAGATGTTCCAATTGCACTTTGCAGTATGAACTTTCAGTTTCTTGTCTTTTAAATTCTTATGAGCTGGATGTCACCAAAGCAGTGAAACGTGGGGAGATGTAGAGAGTCGGGGAGCATGGAAAGAGGGAGCGGAGCTGCTGGGTTTCTGTGCACAGGATGCGGTGCCGAGCAAATCGCGGAAGACAGGGCTGCCATGCAGGCCCGTAGCCAATTTACAGAACACAAATGAAGTAACGTGAAATAAATAGACTCCTGCAAACAAACCAGAGATGGCATGAACAGCCTGATAACAGAACATTTACATCCAAACAGGAGCATATCGCAGCTAATCAGATATTTCAAATGGCCTATTTAGAAGCATTCCACCTATAGCGCCGTTGGGATTTGGCACACGCTCGTAATTCCCTGTTGTACAGCAGCAAGAAAGAGCTTTTTGACGTGTTGATAACACGTCTGCTGCACGAGGCAAAATCTCACTTTGTCTTTGATAGGGAAGGTAGAAGATTGATCGAAACGATTAGGGCGCCGATATAACCCCTCACACCTCTCTACTTTCCAGAATATGTCACAGAGGGTTTTAAAAGTGAGCTGGTACACAGGAGCTGGAACCAGCAGGCTCACTTTTGCTTTATACCTGTGGCCAGTTGTGGAGGCAGAGCCAGCAACAGGCGCAGGCAATGGCAGCAACCTTTCCAAGAAAAATTTTTTTGGTTTATTCTAAACCAAAGCGGACTCCTCTCTGAGGGAGCACCAATAAGAATAATCAAAGTGGAAGAAAAAAAGGGGGGGTGTATGGTGGGGGCAAAGGCTGCCCTCCACAAGGCCATTCCCAAACACCCCTCCGAAAGCCTTCAGGCCAGCTGCCTTTATAGTCCCCTTCGTTGTCCTTGAACGGATGCAGCTGGCTGGATCCTCGGGAACTGTCCATCGTGATGCTCTCACCTCCTGCCCTCGGTTGGACCATCCACCAGCTCGCTTACTATAGCTCTAGAAAAATATCTTCAAACCCCAGTGGAGGCCATGGTACCAGTAAATTAAAGACTGCAAAAGAACTTACAATGCAAAAATAAATACATTTATCTGATGCTTTTCTCCAAAGCAACTCACAATGTTCACATATTTGAAATTATTTACCTATTCATACAAGTGGGTAATTTTTATTTTATCGATTCAAGTTATGTACCTTTCTCAAGGGTACTACAGCAGGATTTGGGATTCAGTCCTGGTCCTTTGAATGCAAGGCTGCAGCTCTAACAACTGTCACCTACTTTTCCACAATAAATAAATACACCAGATAGATAAATACTTTATTGTTTCCTGGGAGGGGGGTCGGTTGTATACAGCAGCCGACACAGAAACATTCGGAAACACTGCATAAACACACAGAACAAAGACTGGCGACAAAGTGCCTTGAACCTGAATAACCAAATGAGGGGCATGATTATTTTGCTTTGTTTGAGTGCCTTCACTCTGTCACTACTGATTTTCCAAAAATGCTGTTTAGCACCTGATATGTCCTGTTGTGTTACTACATGTTGGCAGTTTAAATTCTCTGAAAGAAACTTAGCCTGCTGAAATAAATCACAATAATCTTAATTCACGACTTAAAATTGGGACAACTATCATATATTTAGCTGCATGATAGCTGACACATTTTTTATTGTAAAAATGTACTCAGGGTATAGAATAGCAGACTCAGGTTTTAAATATACCATTTGTAATGGGCAGCTGTGTCAAAGAATAATGACATTCTGTAATGCAAGGAAAAATTGAATACAACTCAAGGCAGGTCCACAGAAATGAGATGGGATTTGTTCAACTTGGAAAGCTTGATGTCTTCATTACGTGGCTGCAGTGTCTGAAGACAAACGTAATTTGTATGGAAATGACATTCCATTTCAAGAAAAAGGCACAAGTTGAACGCTCGAAAACACTGAACTTTCTTCATCACGAAAGCGATGTGGTGAAATCCAGGGCTTTTGTCAAGTCTGAACAAAAAATTATGCTGTGTTTTCTTTGCAGGCCTATTTTCAAAAGAATTATGCAAATCATTTGCTTTATTATTGTATATATACAGTATAATGAATTACGTAATGCAGTGTGTTATATATAGCATTGTAATAATACTGCAGATTACAATAATATGTAAATATTTGTCATGTTGGGGGTGTGGTGGCGCAGTGGGTTGGACCACAGTCCTGCTCTTCAGTGGGTCTGGGGTTCGAGTTGCACTTGGGGTGCCTTGCGATGGACTGGTGTCCTGTCCTGGGTGTGTCCTCTCCCTCTCCAGCCTTATGCCCTGTGTTGCTGGATAGGCTCTGGCTCCCTGTGACCCTGTCTGGGACAGGTGGTTCTGAAAGTGTGTGTGTGTATTTGTCATGTCATGCACTTGGGGATCCAGCAGACAGACTCAAATGCTGGTGTGTGTTGGCTCAGTGGGGCAGGGACAGGCGTGGGTTGATCGATCATAGTATGTTGTTCGGAGGAGTAGACAAGAACCAGAGTCGAGGTCACGGAAGAACCGGGATGGGAATCGAAGAACTGGGAAACCAAAACCAAGGGAGCACAAGGTGGGGGAAGGAGAGGGGAACAATATGGGAAACAGGGAAAGAGGCTATCAGGTGACTGCTATGAGTTGTGTCTTCTCAAAAAGAGGTTCTGCACCCAGGAGATTCCAAGCTGTCCTTTTTTCCCCTGCCTGCTTGAGTGGTCGCAGGTGCAGCTGTTAGGCATGTTGTCGTAGGCGTGACAATACACACACACACACACACACACACACACACACACACACACATTTCCTGAACCGCTTGTCCCATACGGGGTCGCGGGGGACCGGAGCCTACCCGGTAACACAGGGCGTAAGGCCGGAGAGGGAGGGGACACACCCAGGACGGGACGCCAGGTGTGACAATATTGTTTTTTAAATGCCTTTATTTTTAGATGCATGTTAAATTATTAGATCTGATTGCTATCAAAACCTTTTTTCCAAAGACATTAAACTGCTTAACCTTTTCATTTATAAGATTAATATTTGGCTATTTATAAATCTCCCAAATCTATTGGTAAATTGACAAGACCACTTTAAATAATAACCCAAAAGTCTACCAAAAATATAAAAAATGTTATGATTTCCTAAAAGTTAATTTGATTAATCTGATTCTGCAAACAATAAGTAATATGCACATGATAGAGTTAATTACATTTTGATTAAACCTTTTGTGCCGGGAAAGAACAGTAACGTTAGCGGAAGGGGTAATCTGTTTAGGTAGTAAAGGGAAATCTAGCGGAAGGGGTAATCTAGCTAATGCATGACTGACAATGAAGGGTTAAAATGGAACTGAAACTTGACAAGTTGTGTACCTTTCTCTTCTGTTTACATTTGTCCATTTAAGTGATGCTTTTCTCCAGAGCACCTTCAGATGTTAAGGTTACAATATTTTACCCATTTATACACACACACACACACACACACACACACACATTTTCAGAACCGCTTGTCCTATACAGGGTCACGGGGAACCGGAGCCTACCCGGCAACACAGGGCGTAAGGGGAGGGGACACACCCAGGACGGGACGCCAGTCCGTCGCAAGGCACCCCAAGCGGGACTTGAACCCCAGACCCACCGGAGAGCAGGACTGCAGTCCAACCCACTGCGCCACCGCACCCCCTTACCCATTTATACAGCAGGGTAACTTTACTGGAGCAATTTAGGGTAAGTGCCTTGCTCAAGGGTACCACAGGCAGCGGTGGGGATTGAACCTGCAACCTGGGGGTCCAAAGGCACCAGCAGCGCTAACCACTACACTAACTGTCCCAAAACAATTTAAGTGTTACGTCTCCTTTTATAAGCGAACCAAAAAATGGACAACAGATTTGAATTTTCTCTTTATCGTTCGCTATCTTTTTACTAGATTTTGCTGTAATTTATGCGAAGTTATCTTCTTCCTTATCATCCCAGGAGGTGAAGGCCACAATCCAATGTGAATGCAGATGGGTTCTGCAGAACCATATTTAAAGGAAGCGGCCCACAGTGCCCGCAGAGTTCTGTACTCTAACAGCCTGACACCTCCTATGATGAGCATGCGGAAACAGCAAACGAGATGCCCCTGGCCCCACTATGGCCCCCGCAGTGGGGAAACAGATGGCCACTTGGCCTAACCTCTGACTGACAGCTGCCCTTTGAGTGGAGCAGCAGAGCACTCCCTTCTTCTGGCTCGCTGCATTTGCAGGCCAGCATGAAGGCCTTCTGCACGGATTGGTGGGCGGCAGGCGAAGCCGCAAGGGCCGCGTTCTTCGTTCGCGCTGTGCCCCAGCGGTGGATCGGAAGAGCTATCACCTCTGCGTGAACCACTTGCAGATGCTAGGATGAAAAGGCGCAGCAGACACGCGAGTTGTAATTGTGATCGTTACGCGGTAGTTAACTCAAGTAGCACACAGCCTGTAGTTACTTTAGTCTCAATCAGACTCCGACTGCATGCAGAGCATCAAGTCTCTAAACAGGGTGAATAATGATTGTTTTTTTTTTCCACCCAGCAGAGCCCTTCCTTCATTTTTATTAATTATCATTAAAGGGTGTTCTTGTGGATGTGAGAGTGAGATATTGCGTTGTACTTATCGACTTTGGTCGCTGTTTTTTTCCAGTGCAAATTAGTGCAGCAAGAGACTAAGCCTGCGCTATGTGTGTAGGTGGAAAATTCATCCTGAAACATGCTTTCAGATTTAGTGCAAAAAGTCTTAGAGTAAAGTCTGATTTTTTTCAAAGCAAATAATGGGGTAATTTATTGTGTTGCTAATAGGTATATCTGTCTGCCAAGGAGAGAGAAACCATGATGTAAAAGCAATCATTATAATCTGTTCTAAGGTCCATCTGATGCTCTCATCATAGCATCACTGGGATGTACGTATGCTTTGTAAGTATTTCCTTCCACAAAGGGCAGGGCACCATCCCGAGGACTGATTTGTTGGTAAAACCACCATTCATTTGCATTATACCACTCTCAGCTGAATCCTGGGTCCTGGAGAAGAAAGGGCAACAGAGGAGGAAGGACAATCAATTCTCTCCATCCTGACAGTCCACCATTTGGACGAAGGAGAAGATTCATGGCAGTACTTAATGCCTTTCTCCAAAAAGTTAGCCCAGTAATCTAACCTGTGCTCAGCTGGCATCCACACTTTCTTTTGAAGGTTTACTCTCTGAAAATAGCAGACCTACTTTGCTGGTTTGCCATGGCTGCTTTTTCTTTTTTTTTTTTTTTAAATCACTGGGTACAATTTATAAGCAGTGAGGAAAATGTGAAAAAGACATTACATGAGATGCTGCTGCACCACTACACTACATGGATAATGGGTGAGGATTGAACTAGTTCAGTCCCAAACAGCCCTATACCATTTCAAGTTCACACTCCAGCTTTTGCGTCTAATGTCTAGCAATTGTACGCAATGATAAGCATTTGCAACCTTTAAAGTCAAGCCTGGATAATTCAGCTATTCTTTTTTTACTTCCATGTTAACAGGTATTTTGAATGAATCTTGGTACAAGTTTGTGCCAGAAGATACATGGGGTATTATCCCAAATCAGACACAAATGAGATTTCATAACACATATTTACATTTCTTCATATTGTATGCTTTGTTGTGGGCAAAGGAAAACTTTAAACCCACTTTCTGCATAAACAGGTTGTGCAAAAATAGGCGACAGGTCAGAAGGTAAGGGGGGAGAGTGGAGAAGGAAGCATGCAGAAATAGTAATGATCAACACGTGCTGCTAAAAGCTGTGCCAGGCCATAGCTTTGCCACCGTGATGAATGAGCGCCATCATCATAATAGCTTGGTGAGCACATTGTTACGGCAACAGTGATTAATTCACCTGTTTGGCAACTCACCTAATCGGAATTTACAGTAACATCCATATAGTTGTGTTGGATTCAACAAAAGGCAATTTTATGAAAAGGAATTAGCTGGTTAGCTGTGAACATGCTCAGCATATCCCCTGGACAGAGAAGCAATCAGGAAATGCATAAAGGGACTTTATTACACAGCAGCTGGCCGCTCAATCTCCTAACTTCCTTCGTCTGCTTGGTTTCACCACAAGCTGTGAGTATTGATGGCAGTTATTAATGGCTGTTATTCTTTAGAAAGTTTTGAGAGAAGGAAAATGTTTAACCTCTAACAGCAGTCAAACATAGCTGAAAATTATAATTCAATTTAACGTGCTGCTGTTATAATATATTCCAGTTATGCTAGCCCAAGCAAAGGTAAGATTTAAAGCTATAAGTCACTGGATAATATGTATTTTGGCAAACACTAAAAAAAAAAACAGCTTTTAAAAGCACAGGTTTGAAAATCCAGGAGTAACCTTTGCAAGTTGTGCTGGGTTTATAATATTAGCTGGTCAAATTTGCTCCGTAATAAAGTGAATCATAACTGGAGTATATTAATTCTGAATGACATGCCGGAAAGACCCTTGAATGAACTTTTCCTTGGTTGTCCTAATAAATGTAAAATCTAATTAAAATGCTTTTCACTACTTTGGGAAATTCAGAAAAAAAACAGATTTGGATTCCTACTGACTTGAGTTGTGCTACAATGGCAGAAAACTCACTTTTTAACAGACTAAATAGCCTTTGGTGACATGAAAAACTGCCTGAGAGACAAAGGTTAAAACGGAAGGAAATTAAATTTTGCCGAGGCCCTGTCAAACTGCTTGAGAGAAGTCAATATGTTTGTTTAAATCTCAATGGATAATGAAAGGCAGACATGTTTACAGAGGGAATCACAGCTCAGCGTCAAAAATGCAGAGCTAATCGGATTGCAAAGTCCCCAGGCTACTTTGTTTTTGCGCTTTGTTTATGTGCTAAAGGATTTATCCAAAATAATAAGGAGTTTAAATCTCTGGCGGTGGATACTTGCTAGTTTAATGCATATACTTCTTATTGCTCAAAATTGTCAGGAAGTGTTTTGATTTTCTGAAAGAACAGCAGTTGTTTACAAGGTAAAACGGTACATTGGTATGAATATTTTATAGATTGTCCAAGAGATCTCAGAATGCAAATTATACATCTGAATAAATGTTCACAGTGTACTTTATATTGTGACTTCACAAACCAAATTAACTTGATTATACACCAAAGGGCACCAACATCACACACAAGCACCCAAACTCTTGGATCACCATGAATCCAAGACCATTGACCACAGATCTCCAGTTACATGGAACCTCAGCTGTGATAACTGTGAGAAAATTAAATACTGTGTATGGCCACTCCTAGGTCTGGGATAACCAATCCTTGCACCGTGCGTACAGCAGTTTGGGGCCATCTTACTTCTTTTTTGGACACAGTGTCCTCAAAATCTGGTCATCAAACAAAGGGACAAAAAGTTTGCTTTTCCTCAGTTCTTGGAAAGACTTCAAAGTTTACTTCTAGAAAATCATACTCTGGATCTTTGGGATTAAAGCACAGCTCAAGTATCGGCTACAGAAGGGCAGCTTTTTTGTTTTTGCTCAGAGAAGAGCGAGCTGCTCTGTGGGGCCGCCTCTTCAAACGCTGAACACGGGTGAAAGGGGCGACCGTGCCCCTCCCGTTCCGCCCTGTCCGTTACGCAGCCGCGGGGAACACACACCACTGGCCATTAGCCCATGAAATAAGCTGTTTCATGCCGTGGTGTTCGCAAAGAGGTGCCATCAGTTTTAATTTTGGGCTCCATCGGTCAGAGCTTGGTTTTGCGGCCCACTCTCAAATCCTCCTTGGATGGACTCTGTGCATTGCTCGATGCTCAAACCTCTTCCAAAAGCACTTCTTAGCTTCAGCATTTCAAAGATCATAAATCCCATTAGCCCACAACAGGTACTTAATGGCCCTTCTGTCTAAATCTCTTCGAAGTGGTAGTGGTTTCCTGTAATAATATTTTTATTCATTAATGTCAACCATCATAATCCCTTTCAAACAGATATGTTGATTTTTTTGGGTGATGATTTAACATTACATAACAGGCATACTCCGGTTTGCAACTAGTAATCTGAGGATTCATTTCAAATAATATTGATCCTTCATAAAATGGTCAAATGATATATTCTTTGTAGAGATGTGGTGAAATCAGTAAAGCATATATATAACAACCGCATCTCAAGTTATGTAAACTGTTATTATGTAAACGCTGTTATGTAAAGTTAAAAAACTGCTAAACAAGAGATGAAGGGAACTGGGAATTGCGAAACCTTGGTCCAGCTGTCACACTCATCCCTTACCATTTTAACAGTGTTGCCTACCTGAACACCTGACCTCACATGAACTCAGTTAAATGCTTTGGAGAGAAAGGATCCCTGTCCCAATGATATGGAATCCCCAAAATGTTGGGCTCGATGGATGGGCTTTAACACGAGTTATAGCAATTATGCTATTAAGTTTCTGTCAATGGACATCTATTTCTGGAAAACTGTCAGAAAACTGCAATATAAACAGCTTAAACAAAGGAATATATTATGAATATTTTAAAACATTTTCTATAATATTTTCTAGATTAAAGTCTAACTTGGTACTAAATATTTAGCCATTTTTCTATTATCAAGCATTGCATTGAAACATCTGCCATATCTGCAGCTGATAAAGATAAAAGAGTCTATCTTTTCTTATTATTATGTATCTGAAGACTGGACCGAGAGTGGGTGCTTTGTACCACATATGCACTAATCAGGCATTTGTAAAAATATTGATCATTTCCGTTTTTTCCCTTTAGTTATCATGTGCATATCTTAGCTCACTATAGGTCTGGTGTCAAGTTCCCACACAGGATGTCTGAGCTCAAGGCTGCATGGTACTTGTGTGTGCCACTTACTACATTAGTCACTGATGGAACAAGTCTATTATTGTTTTTATATTTCATGTACTCCTTGTTGTGTCAAGCATTGTGAGCACTGCACAAAGGCTCTTTCATTTTCCAGCAACTGCTTTAGCAGGTTTTTTTCAGTATTTGTGAAAATAAAAAAGACATAACCGATTATTTCCACTGCTTCTCAACTAACCCTAAGAAAATTATTTTTTAATATTCTAATATTTGTTATACAGCCATTTACCCTTCTGTTCATAAATAATAGTTAAGCTAAGAAGGTAAAAATGCAGGCTGAACTACCACAAGAACTACTACACTTTGTTGTGAATAATATCTAATCCTCAGCAACACTCATCTATCAACAATTATCTGTTGTGGTACACCAAGCTCACTTCTTGTTAGAGGAGGACCAACACCTATGAATAACCGCATTCTGTATTTACATCTTGACATCACTGAACGTATGCCTATGTAGTAGTGTAGGGATTAGAGCTGCTACCTGTAGCCCACAAGGTCACAGGTTCATATCCCTCCTCCAGCTGTAGTACTCTTAAGCAAGGTACTTACCCTAAACTGCTTCAGTACCCAGCTGGATACATGATTGTATGTAACTTAACACTGTAAGATGCTTTTGAGAAAAGTGTCCGCGAAACAATCATCTTGTACGAAAGGACCAATACTGCACAATCTGATGCTATGGAGAGAGGTGGTAGTCCAAGCTTCTTTTCTTTTGAACACTTGCTTCTGCTGTAGTACCCTTAAGCAAAGTACTTATCCCAAACTGCTGTAGTAAAAATTACCCAGCTGTATAAATGGGATAATAACTTTAAGTAGCTCAGCATTGTAAGTCTCTTTGACGAAAAGTGTCAGCTAAATGAATACATGCAAATGTAGGCCTGCTTCAGTGGATCTGGTCCAGAAATTCCATTGGTAAGTCTTTTTTTCTGGTAAAGGAATAATCTTCGGATATTATGCCTGAAGATGGTGGCATGGTTACTGGTGCCTACTTTTATAACACACGTGTTTTCAAGATAAACACCGGTTTGCTACAGGCTGGCAGGGTGTGCAATGAGCAGAAGCCCAGGTATGCGTTTGTAGAATGAGGCTACAAGGGCATGTAGGTGCTAATCAGCTCTCACAACATTAGTTGATTGCAGCTCCCACCATTGCATTGCTGCTAATTAGAACATAGAGGGTGGAATTCTAATGTGAGAGGTGCAATGTGACATGTGACATGTGCCCAATGTCATAGCTGTCCCCTATGCCAGCAAGGTTTTTCTACCCAGACGTGATCCAGCAGAGGATGATCTGCTTGGCCCGATGTATGCAGGATCATTAGGAAAGTCATAGTTTGTTAGCAAGCAGCTATTCAAATAATTAGAAAGACAAATGGCAAGCACAGAAGGAAATGTGCTGAAAATATAACTTTTAATTGACTGGATGCAAGAGATATTCTGTATTGGATTCTGTCTAGCAGGAAATTGAGTCTACAGAGACCCCAGGACCCAATCCAAAGAGTACTTTGTGCATTTTTAAGCATATGAAAGAGACTCCAATTTCCATAGCTTTTATTTTATGATATGCCCAAAGTTGAGGGAATCATAGTAGATAGAGAAGAAGGTGAAAGACATTATAGCTATAATGAGACAAGTAATTTTATTACAGCTGTTCCTTTGCAGGATTGGGCGCACATATCGTGTTTTTAGTTGGCTGACTGACTGTGGTGTACATGAATTACAAACCAGAGAAAGTCATTCATCGCATTTTTCACATGCTCAAAAGTTATGGCCATATGTGTATAAATTGTACAAAAAAGACGGGAAAATGCTGATACAGTTGGGTGAATATGTTTTTTGAAATATGTGAGAGAGCTGTGTAAAATTAAAACGGTAGTCTATTTTAATATATATTTAAGTTGTTTCAGTTTATACAGAGTAGGACTGCATTTCCACTGTGTATTCAAGACAAAGATGCTTCTTGTAGCATGCTGTCAGTCTGTAAAGCATGATAAATGCTCAAGGTTTGGTGATCATTTATGAACAGCCAACCTGAACATCTGCTTGTCAATCACACGACACATTCTGGGTTCTCCATTGAGTGCTCCCCTCCTCAGAAACATTGTTAGTTGTCCAAAAGCTGTCAGTCCAAAACTTCATTCACAATCCAACAAATGGTTGACAGAGGTCAGTTCTCAGTAGCCATTATGGGATGCGATCCATTCGGTTATACATGGACACTAATATTATTTACTTTGGTTCTTAATGCAATTGCTCATTACTGTATGTGATGTGGACACAAAGTATTCAACCAAAGAATCACACACACACACACACACACACACACACACACACACACTGTCTGAAACCGCTTGTCCTAAGCGGGGTTGCGGCGAGCCGGAGCCTAACCCGGCAACAGAGGGCACAAGGCTGGAGGGAGAGGGGACACACCCCAGATGGGACACCAATCCTTTGCAAGGCACCCCAAGCAGGACTCGAACCCTAGACCCACCAGAGAGCAGGATCCGCCACCGTGCCCCCTCACATGAGAATCATTCATCATAATAATATGTTTGCTTCATTAACCTCTGCAGGGAAGTTCATTCAGGCTACCAGTGTACCGAAAGCATGTCTTTGGACTGTGTGAGGACATCCACTTCAACACAAGGCACTGTCCAGGTGCTATGAGACAGCAGCCCTGTCTGCTGTGCCACCAAGTCCATCCATGACTATTTGTCCAGGCCACAGATCCTATCCCAGAAGCATAGGACATGAGCTACACATAGCATGGTACGTGCCAAGTCAAAGCCAACCCATAGCAACCACTTGTGTGGTTTTCAAGGCAAGTTAAGGGAGGAAACAGAGGTGGGTTGCCAGGTCCTTCCTCTGCATGGCAGGGGAGGCAAACACAGGGAGAAAGACAGGGCCACCGCACCACAAGCAGGACTCAAACCCCAGACCTGCCACACAGCAAGGCACCGGCCCAATCCACCGCACCACCACACCCCCGAGCTACACATACTCATTCACATACCCACTATGGGAAAAGTCACCAATTCACCCAAATCACATGTCTTTGGGCTGTGGGGAAAAAACTCGAGCAACTAAGGTAAACCAATGCAAACACAGGAAGAACACACAGACTCCATATAGACTGAGGTGGATTGAAACCCAGAGTCAAACCCACTACGCAGGAGCTGCATGGCACCAGAGCTACCTGCCACACCGCTGTGACACCCTTCAACGGAAGTATTTCCAGTACAGATAATGCAAATAAAATGCCTTCTTTTTGTATTACGCAAAAATGAAATACAGGAAAGTAGTTTCAGAAAGGCGAGGCGGCTTTAAAAGTCGTGATGTAAAAAAACACTCATTTCTTCTGAAATAAAGCGCAGACAAAATGCCGTGCTGAGCGAAACAGCAGCTGACTGAAAACACATTTGTTGAGGTTTGATGTGGCAAATTTGCATTTTGCAACCCAGATAGCATCCATTTGTTGTAGGCCCAAACCGGCACGAGCATTCTCCCGGTGGACGCAAAGGAGAAATGAAAAGCCAGCCATAAAGACGATTGTTGCAGATTACGACGCGGCTCCTCCGACAGCCCACATTACACTGTCACTAGGAAATCAACCCTGGTGAAAGGAGCACTCCCACAGGCAGTTTAAAGTGAATTGATCCTCTTTATTCTTCAGGAGCCAACACTTCAGACAACTTAATGACACTTTTCTGGGGAGACTGTGCAACGGGAGCCCATGGCTGCGACAAGACTTTGATTGCACGATTACCGAGATCAAACAGGCCCTGGACCAATCAATCCAGGCTCCTTGAGTTGCCTGAAATGGTGGCTCACTTTTAAACGGAGACAGCGGAATTAATGCAACGTGGAAGGCTGGAGTCACCGTCGAAGTTGGCATTTCCCTTTCATTTCTAATGAATTACTTTGACAGGTACAGGGCTTTGTGGGTGGAGCTTCATGGGTCCCTGCCAGGCCCAGCTTCCATCCGATTTTGAGTGAAGCTCTAGTCAACTGGATCTCATATTGGTATAATTTCTCAGACACAAATCATGTTGACCTTGCTGCTCTCAGTACACACCAGCTCTCCGGTGGGTGTTGTAGCAGAACATATTAAGCTATAAACTTAAGGAATTGTTGAATACTTTGAAAGGTGGAGTGCCTGAAGTCCCCACTGAGGTATAAAAATAGCCCACTTTCTTGATCACCGTTTCAACCAGGGAATTAGCCTGAAATGGGTATCGACTCTAAAACACTCATTTGTACTTTCACGCTAAGATGCTGAAGACTTGGACACATCAAACAATTTACCCACCTGCCAAGCAAAATCAATAAAGTTTATTTCCCACCATTTATGAAACAAGCTCAACTTGCTGCCAGTTGCAAGGTAAATGTTTATGATGAGAATGTTGGTTAGACCTCTGCAGCTACACCATGAATCCTTAGTGCGCTATGTCTGTTTCAACTAACCAATTTCACTAACCGTTTATTCCGAGTGGGTCATGGTGAGCTGGAGCCTATCCTAGAGACATTGGGCGCAAGGCTGAAGGGGTGGGGGGGCACACCCTGATGGGACGCCATTCCATTGCAGGGCCAACACTAGGCATCCATGCACACAGCCAGGAGAAAGTACCAGAGCAACTACAGGGCAAGCACCTTGCTCAAGGGCACTACAGCCAGAGGCAAGGACCGATCTGTCAACCTTCGGAGCCAAAGGCAGCCTCACCAACCATGACACCACCAGCCGCCCATAATGTCTGTTTCAGTGGGATGGAAATGAACAGAAACTAGAGTGAAACAGCCGAGTGTCCTTTCACTGCTCGTTTCAAACCCCCCCTCATCTGAAGGAAGTGGTGTGTTCATATAAGATACACTTTGGGAGGCCCCTTGTGACTCTAAAATGCACCCAGTGCACTTAGACTGGTGTTCTCATTGAGATTTGGAGTACTAGCTTTTTAACCTTTATGTATTCCCCAACAAGATTTACACGCAGCGTGAAGGTAATCCTTTAAAGCATTGTATGATATGTATCTTCTCCCAGCCATTTAAATGCAAATACTGAAGCCTTGTGGCATACTGTAAGCAGGATTTTCTGCTTTCTTCCTACAAGTCTCGTGTACTGGAGCAAAAGAAGTGCACCTCTTCGTCATGAATGAGGGGCTGCTGCCCTAATGACCGGAAATAAACGCTTCCCCACTGATGGAGATCAGATCTAAGGATAACAAATGGTCTGCCTGCAGGTAAAGATGATAAATCATCAGGGCCTGGAGCCGGCCACTGGAGGAGTCCCAGTGGATGGGTGGGGGAGGGAACCCGGCTCGAGGTCAGAACCCTCTTCTCTGTAATGTAAATGTGTTCCCGACAAGCTGACCAGAGAGGCTGTTTCCACACTGCACTGTCCAGTTATCTACCTACGCTCCACAAATACACACTATGAAGTGTGCCGTTCTCAAGGAACTACTCCAAGCCACCTGCGCTGGATGTGTAAGACCCATAGATCATTCCTTTTCCATGAGCAAAAAAGTCTCGAAAAGAAGTCCTTAATCTTCTCTTTCCCTTCAGTAATTGTACATGTGTGGCATTGGGACGTGGTGCTGCTAAGGGCTACAGCTGGTGGTGGCCTTATATTTCAGGGTATCATCCAGGAAAGCTCATTAGACATCAGCAGAGGTTGCCGAAACAAAACTACTGCTTCTGGTCCAGCTGGCGTCATCTGCTCTGCTTGATCTTTAAGTTTTTAAGAAGTCTAACAATTCAGAATAGGCTGACATACTTTCAGATAATCCTCGGTGTCTTTGCTGCTAATTTTGTCTGGGGCATTAGAGAAGACAAACAATTAAGACGTCTTGAGAAGAAACTGACGAAGCCAATTACAAAAAGAGTGGAATTTGTACTGTAAGTTCACACTTCTATAAGTTTTTTCATTTTTAAATTGCTGATATACTGAATAAAATATATATCATTACACTGCCCAGTGCATATCATATTCTTCAAAATCACTGTCTTAATTTGATTTTTTTTTTGTTATGACCTTTCAAAAAAGTTAGACATGAAGCAATCCTCCTTGAATTTCAATAAATATTTAATAGTAGATATAGCCTGTCAAGACTCATAAAAAATCATGACTCCCTTGAAAGAGATTAAGGAAGTATGTCTTGAGTTGCAGATCAATTGCCTATTAAGACGTTGTTACGGAACACATGTACGATTGATTGAACTAAATTAGTTCAAATCCAATACTGAGCTGCTGACTTTCCTCATCATTTTCCGCTGAGACAGGCATTTTAAAAATCACAAAACACATAGTCGCATCAATAAATTCAACAGGACATGATAACAGTAGAATGAATTCATGACGATTGTGAGGCAGACTGTTTCTGAGAACATTTTAGTAACCTTTACAAGACATACTTTATAAACGTTTTGTCTTTTTAGAAAATGTAGCTTTTTATCTTACTGACAATCTGTCTGTTTTATTTTTTCGACATGATGTGTTTTCTGATTTTACTTTTTCATTTTTAGCTAACTCAAAGCATTTTACCAATGGCATTTCACAATTGAAGCTAATGTAATGTCCATCTTCAAGTTATGAGAATTCACATCATGAAGGATTTTTCAGGAAGATAATTCGCTTTCCTGAGGTGGGATAAGACTGCCAAAGGGTTCACAAACTCTTTTCTTACCACAATATTTATATTGTACCTTAGAATGAATAAGAAAATTACATCTATTTTGTACTTAAATTGCTTCACTCTTGATATAAATTCACACTGACAAGATTGACAAAATCTACTTTGTTTCCTTTTCATGCAAAAAAAAAAAAATGTTATTCCCATCACAAGCTGGAAATCAAGATTGGCCACAAACTGCATTGTTATTGAAGACATTTTGAAATTTTGTTGTCTCTTCTCTTTCTAATGTTCATTTATTTGTAATTTTCTTTGACTGTGTGTTATGATCCTGTGAAATCTCAAAGCATAGGCAATTACCTTAAAATCAACATGGACCATTCTCTGTAGTCCTGTCATATTTTTGTTTTTATATTAATGCTATGGGAAATACTGCACTATCCCTTTCGTCTTTCGGCTCGATAGCCAAACACACAGAAATGGGAATTCAGTCAGCAGGCTCCACAAATTCATTTCATGCAAAGTGCCATTAAGACTCGGATGGAGAGGTGCTGCCAGCTTGTTACATCAACCTATTTATTCTGTTTGCAATTTACAGAATACAGCAACCCCCAGGTCACTAGTTCCCTGTTACTCCTCCGGTAAACACAAATCTCAGCATCTTCTCGAAATTAGACTGCACACCTCTGTTGTGCTTCTCCTTTGAGAAACGACTTTTTCACAGCTTAATGAAACAGAAAAAGGTGGCAAAGCAGAACAACAACAACAAAAATGTTGGTAGCTCTCCTCTTCAGGAAGTCTACTAAAATGTGTTTTTTTTTTTCTGGAAATCCAGCAACATTTTCGCTTACTGCCTGCGTGCTCTGCTTCCGTGCTCTTAGGGGCCTCTCTGCACTACAAAGAGCTCAGTCTGTGATTAATACTATGCCATTAGAGGATATCAAGATAATGAATGTCAGAAAGGAACATTGCTGCAAACGGCCTGTCTGAATCATGACAAAAGGAAGACTGCAGCGTTCATTAATCTGGAGCAACACAACGCTGACCTGATCACATGTGACTAGATTCTTTCGCTCTCAGATAGACAAGATTTGTATCAGAGTCCGGGTGTTTTCTTGCAGCAAACCTAAAGCCCAGTGGCAGCCTACTACATCTTTTCAAAATAAGCAAATACCTCCCTGTGAGGACCTCGAGCATGTATTTCATTCAGAGACCTGTAGTATTTAAAACAAATTACTCACCTGTGCTGAGGTTCTTGGACTTTTGCCCTAAGGAACATTCTGTTGCCCATCCATTTATTAAAATTCCTTTACTCTCAGAATAAAAAAAATATTTTCCAGTGTTTGATGAGGAGATTTCTGAAACATAAATGTTCACGTAAAAGAAACATACTCACAGTACAATTTTCTGTTTGGCATTGAAGACTCAACATTGCGTATTAACCGACTCAACAGATCTTTCAAAAGCTTGAATTTCTTTTGTCTCTTTTAAAAGTTAGTATCTCCAAAACTGTACAACCCACATATGCCAATGTGGACATCAGTTAATGAGGATAATTTAAATGGGTCAAAGTAAATATGCTTGCAGGTTTTGTCATTGATTGGTTATGAGTAGATCTGCTAGTTGTGCCATTCTGTCCTACTGGTGGCACCTTTTTTCCATCGATCCAATTACATTTTAGTAGGACCTTTCTCTACTAGTGTCACGCGGAACACAGGGAGCAGGGAGGGCTGAACCCAAGTGCAGTGTTTTTCCTCTGAAGTTGAGGGAAGAGGCAAGTTCTCAAAACCAGGGACAGGCGAAGGGTCGGTCGATCGGCGAACAGGACAGGAAGGAGGATCCGTGGACGTGGTCGGAAAACGAAGCAAGGAGTCAAAAAACCGGAGATCGTGAACAGAGAATAGAGTAAGTGTGCGCGCAAAGTAACGTGAGGAAGGGCGGTTGTCCAAAACAAGATTCCGCAATGGTATGGGGGCTGAAGAGGGTCTTCACAGGGTGAGCGATTACTCAGGAGCTAGTGCAGAGTCAGGTGTTGTCGCTTGTGTTGTGGACGTGGACGTGACAACTAGGAGTTTTTCACCTTTTTAAAATAAAACATGTCTTTCATGAATACATACTCGAAGTCTTAAAAAAGGGCTTCTGTAGTTTTGATGGACTTCCTTGTGACTATTTGCCTAAACCGGCCTATTCCTGGTGAACACACAGCATGTCCCTGGAACACACCTGACAGAGCTGGTTTAGTGCCGGCCACCAGGTATTTGTCCTGCAGGACATAAATCTTCCTGAGCTTTATTCCTTCAAATCGGATCCAGCATCTCGGGGAGATAAGTGGAGCTGACCGAGCCATCCATCAGTGATTGGGGTGTTCCGTGAAAAAGAATGCAAGGGGGCAGGAGGTAGGCATTCTGTGGGCCAAGGGAGGTGACAGACAGCCTTGCTCCAGGGGAAGACTTCGCAGCAAGCTGATCAATAGCTACTTAATTCCCAGAAACCCTTATTGATTGCGACGGCTGAAGAACAGTGCAAAATCATTAGGGGTTGAAACATTTAAAAAGAGATTAATTATTCATAGTGCCATGAAACATCGCTATTTCAACACAGCAAAAATGAGGAGAGACATTTTATGCCTTTCTGACTCTAAGCTGCCATCATGCCTAGAAATTTCATTTTTAAACCTGGGGTAATTATATTTTTTGAACCTGGGGTGTTTCTGCTTTTTTAAAACCCATTGCTTGCATAAGAAGGGGCGCAGCGGCGCAGCGGCGCCGTGGTTTTGACCGGGCCCTACTCTCTGGTGGGTCTGGGGTTCGAGTCCTGCTTGGGGTGCTCTGTGACAGACTGGCGTCCTGTCTGGGGTGTGTCCCCTGCACTCTGTGTTGCTGGGCTAGGCTCTAGTTCACCACACCCCTATGTAGGACAAGCAGCTCTGGCCACTGTGTGTGTGTTTGCATGACAGTTACTGTACTCATCAAAATTGTGCCAAGAAGTATAGCGTACCTTGACAACCTAGATATATCATACAGCACAAGGAAAAGAGTGGGGTAAACCTTTTTGCCCTAGTTTTTCTCAGACGTATGATGCTGTACACAGAGGAGACCGGAATGAAATGTCCTGCCCACCAGTGCACCAAGAATGCAAGCTTTGCAGGAACAGAACAACTGCCAACAATCAGTGTATGACCAATTACTCGTAACCGGGCAGCTGTGGAGTACAGTAATACACCAGGTGTCTTGCTGTGCGGTTGAATGGGCATCTTGCTATTTCGTCAAATGGGAGGTTTATGGATGCAGCTGTCTCACCAAATTCCCTGCACTGTAACCATAATTTAAGCCAAGTTACTTATTCTTGCAGTATGTTACCCATCTGCAGAGCTGGAGGGGAAAAAGGGGAAAAAACAAACTATTTCTAGTTCTGAACAGCTCTGCCCTGAGTATTATCTGAACCCACACACTATTGTCATGGACCCTTATTACACTGGAACCACTAACCCCTGTGACGAGATAACAGCTGCCACTAGACAAGCCCACTGACAGTAACAAAGCCACGTTCACCTCAACATGTGCACTCATGGGTGTGACACTGACACATCCACCTTATTACCACCAAATCCATGTTGAGGAAATTGGATGAATATTTAAACAGTGTCTGCTTTCTTTATTCTTCCTCAGCTGTCTACTCAGTCACAACAGGCTAAGCCGGTGTGTTTGTTCTTCTGAATAGCGCTTCTCTCATGCGATGCATTTGTACAGCGCAAACAATCCCTAAGATGGCCACTGTTTTAAATGGCGTGAAGTCCGATTTTCCTAAACTGCCTATAGCGTCAATGAGCCGACTCCACATGACTCATTTGTGCCGTTGGCTCATTCCATTCTTAAGGAGCTCTTGACTTCAATTTACCTTAAGTCACAGGTAATCCTGTGTCCAGTGGCAGTAATTGGGAGTACATCAGCCCCAGTCAAGAGATCAATGTATGCATGTAGGGGGTGGGGAATGGAGACAACTGATTCGAGAGAACATTTGCATATGCCCGCAAGTGAACAGGGCATTGCACAAGTGTAGATTTGCCTTCAGCTCTTCACAGCAGCAGTTTGCATAAGTCACAGTCACCAGTGCTGCAGAGCATTTTATTTACACGTGTTGTCGGAGTGCGGGAAGTGCTGCTTCACATCAACTGCATTATTAATGTGGGGAGGGCAGTAGACCATTATCTACCCAGATTTCATGCATCACAGGCAATCCCAAGACAAGGCTATGACAAAACAAACAAATAAGCTTGGACACCAGGGATCCTCTGCTATTGCAGTATTGAATGTAGAAACATTTAATTTCTTGAATAAAAATTCATGCATAATGTCTGAAAATGCCAACTATGAAACAAATTGGGGACAATGCTATCAATAGGCATGAGGCGGACAGAGCTGAAACGTACCTACAAACAATACTGAACAAAGCCTGCTTGATCATGTCATATGAATGTTACATTTTTTCTCCTTTCTACACTGGAAGTTACTAAAATACAGAAAATCATCCTTGTATTTTGATTATGGATCACTTCAAACTGGATAAAAAAGATGGAGTCAAACCTGTTTTTGTCAGCCTGGTAATGAAGAAAAAATTCAGTTCTAAGGAAATCTATCTTAAAAAAAAATGAGTGTGTCACATTGATCAATGTAATACATGATGAAGGAATTGAAATTGTAATGTTTGCAAAAAAAGAATAGGAAAATAAAAGCAAAGGATATCGGGGGGTGCAGTGGCACAGTGGGTTAGACTGGGTTCTGCTCTCTGGTGGGTCTGGGGTTCAAGTCCTGCTTGGGGTGCCTTGCAATGGACTGGCGTCCTGTCCTGGCTGTGCCCCCCATGCCCTGTAGTGCTGGGCTGGGCTAGGCTCTGGCTCCCCGCAACCCTGTATGGGACAAGTGGCTTCAGACAATATGTGATATGGGGGGGTGTGGTGGCACAGTGGGCTTGGCCGGGTCCTGTTCTCTGGTGGGTCTGGGGTTCAAGCTCTGCTTGGGATGCCTTCCAACAGACTGGTGTCCCTGCACCACCAGGCTAGGCTCCAGCTCAGGACAAGAGGCTCCAGCTAGTGTGTGTATGTGTGTGATATAAGGTGGCAAATAATTAGGTTGATAGGTTGTGTTTGTGAGACAGCTGTGATTAAGGAAGCTAGGCTAATGCTACAGTTGGTTAAAGCATGCTTGTTGTCACATTTACTCTTCTAGGTGAATGAAAGCCAGGTACGTGCAATCCTAGGGTGGGCAATGTAGGATCTCTGATGGAGTACACAAGGTGGCAATGTTTTCAGGGAGAGCTGGATGGGAAGATTCAGTCTGATAATCTTACTGCTCTGCATTCCACAGCTTGTTGCCAGTGCTGCTCAGTGTAATGTGACTCAAGCGTTCTTCACCAAAGCTAACATCTGCTTGGAGGTCAGACACATCCTGCCCTTGTGTGTAAAAAAATATGTGCAAAACAAGTATGAAAGATAGACAGAATGGAACATGCTATGGATGATTTGAAAATGTTGCAAATGATCACACACAATGTTCACGGGACACTTAACGGTGGTGTAGCGCACTTGTCACATAGATCCTATTCATATGACATAGGAAGAGATGTTTGGTTACACAAAGAACTCAGCGACAAGCATTTCCAATAATATCCTTGTATGAGTGTATGAGAGAAAGCATGTACTGGTCTCTTACAGTGCCACTCGAGGTTTTTAGCCACTGCGGGCTGAAGTGGGTGATAAGACTCAAGGCAGGTGACACTTAAAAAAAGACCCAGAACCCTTCTTCTATGATGGAATGCAAGGCGATTCATATTTTGGTACAACTGCCACCACCAAAAATGCCAGGATGCTTGCACGGAATATTACTGGAGAGTTCTTGGCAACCATGCTGTTGATTTTTTTTGGTGTTTGGCTGAAGTTGGATGAATGTTGAGACATTGCTAAAATATTAATTTCAGTGTTAACATTCAATATTTATACTGAAAAGGCAATATGGTGGTGTTCTGCATTGTTTTCTGCTTAGTAGTACCACTACTTACTGTACAGGATATTGTCACTAGAACGAAGAAGAAGAAAATGAGTGCAATGCTAATAATTATATGTGTTTTGCATACACACGCACACACACACACACTTTCTGAAACCGTTTGTCCGGAGCGGGGCCGCAGCGAGCCGGAGCCCAACCCGACAACACAGGGCGCAAGTCTAGAGGGGGAGGGGACACACCCAGGACAGGACGCCAGTCTGCCACAAGGCACCCCAAGCAGGACTCAAACCCCAGACCCACCCGAGAGCAGGACCTGGCCAAACCCGCTGCACCACCATGCCCCCGATATGTTCTTTATCTGAGTTTAATTTAAAAAAGTAACTGAGCAGCATGGTCTCTCTCACATTTATTTAATGATATCTATACATGGAATCATAAAGATGTAGGTGCTATGCTCCAGTGGCCTTGCCTTGGTAATATATTCTTTGAATATTACTAATGTATGTTAAAATTTCAGCCAAATTATAACTTGGAGGCAGTGAATTTAGTGAGAAGCATACATCTAAAAACCTCAGACTCAGCTCAACAGCATGCAGAAACCCATTGTCTTTCACATTTGGCCTCATAATTGTTCCTTGTCTTTAACTAATGGTTAAAACCTTGTCTGCTGAACTGTATCACCCAAGTCTTTAGTCCTCAGGCCACCACATGAAATGAAAAATGAGCTAACCCACCAGATTAAGAAAAAGTAAATAAAACTCCCTTGACATCTTGAAACAATTAACAATAGAGATATCAGGGGTGAGAGTCGAGAGATAACATTATTCACCTGCTGTGGTATACGCTCATCATTCATTGATACATGTTAGACAGGTTAAAATATAGAACATAAATATTGCAGTCTTAGAAAGAACAGACAAAACGCTGATGACTCACTGCAAAATGTCTCTGGGGCATAACGTATGAAATTGGGTATCAGCTTAAGTGGAGACAGTTGAAATTGCCCTCATGCATTTCCCTGAGCTGCGCCACTCTGACTATCTGAGAGGGTTCAACTTCGGGGACTTGAGTGCAGCAGATTGAGTGTTCAGCATGGGATGGAGGCCTTGAGTCCAGAGAATGCTGGTGCACAGTATGCATCAAGGACTGTGTCCCAGCAATGCCCCAAAACCCAGCCCGAAGGACAAAGTGAACCATGGCTCCTTTGGAAACCCTGATCCAACAACCACAGTGGCTGGGGTCTTTGTAGCTGCTCCACACGGGCTACCTTTGAAGTGTTGTTTAAATACAAAAAGCGCATGCACGAACAAAGACAAAAGGCACATCGCAGCCATGGCAGATGTTAACTTTGCCGAGATTAAATAAATTGCAGTTGATTCGTGTGCAGGAACCCCTTTTACCCTTAGTTTCCCATGACACATTAAATGCAGGACTCAGAACCACTGCTGTGATGTGAATGCATGCCAGCCCATTCCCAAGGTGCATGGCTGTATTTACGACACACATTATCTTTCATATCCAGTGCACAGAAAAGCCCTGAAGCAGGACTGCCCCCATATAAAAAATCTCAGACTTCAACTTTTTCATTCAACTTACAATGAAAGAACATACACTCACCGGCCACTTTATTAGGTACACCTGTTCAACTGCTCGTTAACACAAATATCTAATCAGCCAATCACATGGCAGCATCTCAATGCATTTAGGCATGTAGACATGGTCAAGATCATCTACTGAAGTTCAAACTGAGCATCAGAATGGGGAAGAAAGGTGATTTAAGTGACTTTGAACGTGGCATGGTTGTTGGTTCCAGACAGGCTGGTCTGAGTATTTCAGAAACTGCTGATCTACTGGGATTTTCACGCACAGCTAGGGTTTACAGAGAATGTTCAGAAAAAGAAAAAATATCCAGTGAGCAGCAGTTCTATGGTCAAAAATGCCTTGCTGATGCCAGAGGTCAGAGGAGAATGGCCGGACTGGTTCGAGCTGATAGAAAGGCAACAGTAACTCAAAAAACCACTTGTTACAACCGAGGTATGCAGAAGAGGCATGACAATGAGTTCACTATACTCAGATGGCCTCCACAGTCACCAGATCTCAATCCAATACAGCATCTTTGGGATGTGGTGGGGGGGCACGGTGGCGCAGTGGGTTGGACTGGGTCCTGCTCTCTGGTGGGTCTGGGGTTCAAATCCTACTTGGGGTGCCTTGCGACAGACTGGCGTCCCGTCCTGGGTGTGTCCCCTCCCCCTCCAGCCTTACGCCCTGTGTTGCCGGGTTAGGCTCCGGTTTCCCACGACCCCATATGGGACAAGCGGTTCAGAAAGTATGTGTGTGTGTGTGTGTGTGTGTGTGTGGGATGTGGTGGAACGGGAGATTCGCATCATGGATGTGCAGCTGACAAATCTACAGCAACTGCGTGATGCTATCATGTCAATATGAACCAAAATCTCTGAGGAATGTTTCAAGCACCTTGTTGAATCTATGCCATGAAGAATTAAGGCAATTCTGAAGGCAAAAGGGGGTCTAACCTGGTATTAGCAAGGTGTACCTAATAAAATGGCCGGTGAGTGTAGTTTTTCTCAAGAAAAGCTATGAAATGTAATCAGATCTGCTAAAATGCAGTACTTTATATTCAGCTTGGGTAAATAAATTGATTCCCTGGGATGGTAACTATCTTGATGACTGAGAATACAGTTTTCAAGCAATAGTGTGTTAGTGCAGCAGGTAGCATAGCAGTTAAGCATGTAAACTTGTAGCCTGAAGGCTGAATCCAGATGAAACTGCTTTACACTTGAGCAAAATAAGCAAGGTACTTAAGCTGAATTATTCCAGTTGAATAAACAGGAAAAAAGGGATTTGTTTGAAAGTGCAGGCTAAGTCAAGAGTGTAATAAAATTAATTGCTAATACCCTGAAATGGCTTTTGTCAGAGGATGCTGTTCTGGATTCCAGATCTGCAGCTCTTTGTCAGCAGCGCATCCTGCCACTAGCTGAGCTGAGTCACTGTGATGGCCACCGCTGCTGCGCGCCATCCTCCGAGCCAAGCGGATATCGGCTGCAACATGGCTGCGCTGAAGACCAATCCCGCTTCAGACCAACTGGACTGAAGGATTAGCTTATCACTTTGCTCCGAGTGATTTGCTCTGTGGCTGTTTACTGCAAATGCCATCTGTTACTCAGGTGACCGGGGCAACGGCCCAGACTCAGTCCTGCCAAACCTCGAGCCGGTGCCATTTACGAGGAGCGTAAATAATCAAATGAAATTGCAACGGCCCGAAGGCATATGCTCACGCTGCACCTGGCTGTCCCGCTCCACGCCCTCTCTACTTGCCTTGTTTTGTCACCAGGACCACCTGAACCACATAGCACGGGCTGAGACCACCCTGCTTCCATTAAGCTCACAGTTATTGTGGAAGCATCCCTGTCTGTTGTGCACTGACAAGCAGGTGATGGATATAACTACCGAAATAACAACGGTTCTTACAGGTACCACTTCTTACGGCCCGTGCATTAAAAACCCTGTAACACTGACTCGACTTGCTGCTCGCAACATTGCGACACAAAGCATAAATACAGTATGGAAAGAGAGGAGGTGTGAAAGCCAAAGCGCTTCTGTGTAGAAACGATCACACACCCCCGGTTTCAGCTTTTTTATAATAATATATATATGTATATATCACACACTCTGCGGTAACAGTCTGTAAACATCGAAACGCAGTGTCTGAACTTCCTTAAGAGCTTTTTATTTGGTGAAGTTCCATTGTTCCTAGAACTACAGTCACATGAATAAGTTATATGCATGATTTTTATTGATTTGTCTTTTATTATCTTTCATTTTTGCGGCTATTGGTCCTGAACCATTTTTATGTTTCTAGTGCACATAATCCCCAGACTACTTTTGTTCAAAATAGTACCTCTCCCCTTTAGAAATTGCGTTCCGCAATACAAAATGTCCTAATAAATACAAACAGCCAATGTTAATGGACGGGCAGAATACAGAAGAAAACTGGTTTTGTCTGTGATTTCCTAGCTACAACCCTTTCAGGTTTGTTTATAGGTATTTTTCTCAGACAATCTGAACCCATCTACACTTGATGAGTGAGAGCATTTGTTTCATTAAAAAGTATACCCGTAGTTTTCCTTTCCTTGTAAACTAAAGTGGACGTGGGGGTTGCCCTTTGGAAGAGTTTTTATCGTTCCTGATTTTCTTCGAGGAACTCTTCATGTATTGTTTGAAAACACAAAGAAATACTTAGGACGCTGCTGTTACACTGAATTTTGCGTGTCAAGGGGAACTTCTGAACCTCTGAAATTCAAAGAGCATGGCTCGTCCTCTGAAAAGCTAAAAAAATCAACCAATCTTCGATAAGACAATGAATAATGACATCATATTGTCACATGCAGCCAGCCCGCATCTGCCTCTCATCAAGGCGACAGGGGTTAGAAGGACCGGGAGTCCACGCCTGATTGCGGAACCTCTCCCGAGCAACCGCCTCTTCGGTCTCTACAGCGATTACCGTCCATTCTACATCCTTCTCTCCCGGCTTCTGACCTCGCTTCGTTTCATCGACTGCGTTCCTCGTCTGTCCCCGAAACCCCGAACGCACATCGCCCGACCCACGCCTGTCTTCTCCTACTGCTCTTGTCTCGTGCTTTGGACTTGTTGCTCATTAAACAGAACCCGCGATTGAGTCCCGCTCACCTTCGTTCCGGCTTCCCTTGTTCTCGGCATCACACGCATACCCCAAAGCACAAAAACGCCCTTAGTCTAGCCACCAGGCAGAGAATTGAGCAAGATGGAATGAACTGCAACTGAAAGAACACAACTGCTGGGATTTCCATGCATGCGCATTTGAGTTGTCTGTTATGTCCGACAGATTTAAAACCAGCTAAACTTGCGGATCCGGCGTAGCTTCAGACTTGCCAGGCAAAGCTTATCCTAAATCCCGAGATGCCATCCGCCCTTCAGAAGCGCTCGGTGTGTCTGGGCTGTGGACCATGTTTCAGATTCCAGGGAATAACTTCTGCTAATACTGAGCTGCTACTGTCTGAACACACTCGTTCAGTTTTCACATAAGGCTTCATATTACTTATGACAGAAGGAGAACATCGTGAAATGTTTTGCAGCCGTACTCACACAGGCTGGTTCTGCTGGAGCTGTTATAAAAATTATATGGTAATCAGTGTTTCAGGAAAATTATTGATTGACTTGGAGAACTTCTTTTTTGCCATCTAGGATGACTGTGCCGTACCATAGTCTTCTAGCTCTGGCAGCCTCTCTCAGTGTATCGCAATTCGATCGCGTTCATTGTCAACAATTTTTTTTCTGCTGAGTTCTTAATTCTCTGAGAGATTTTTTTTAACGCACAGCAGGAGGTAGGCATACAGGACAAAGGTATACAGTATAAAGGCACTGCGGGATATCTCTGCCCCAGAATGATACAGATACATGATGTTCCTCAATACCTTTGTACATAATACATGATGTGAAACTGCTGAATTTTCAGAATTTTGGATGACACCTTTCTATCGTATCATTCTTTCTCTGTTGTGTTAATTAAAAAAAACTTTATCACAAACAATGAAACCCTGCAAATAATATGCTGGACTGTACTTGCTAAATATTTCATTAATTCAGAACGTACAGTTTCAGTAGCGATGTTTTGTAACCAAGACAACGAGGGTGTCTACTGTGGCCTCAGAAATGCTGACAAGAACATCTCTTCCAAATAATCGCTGTCCAGCTCGGCGGCTCCCCTATGGGCTCGCTGTTAAAGCAGCCTTGGCTTCCTTGAGCTCACCTGAGAGACCGTCAACACCATCTCATGCTACTGCGCTGATAACCTGCGTTCAGCACCTGAGGCCTCGTGTGGTCATTTAGCCCGAGAGCGACAGCTGTGACGAGCGGCCGACGCTCAGCTTGTAGCCGCCAGCGGAACTGGCAGTGCGCGGACCATCACGGACACGGCTTGGGATGACGTGTCAATCTGTGGCATGACTCAGCCTCCAAGATCATGTTCTTCTCCTGACAGACAGGAGTCAAATGAGAAGTGAGAAGCGTCCCACCTGAGACGGCAAGCGACGGAGTTCGCCGAAAATATCGGCAACAGCAGGAAGACTTCTCTGTGCATTCCCGTCCATCTCATTACTGGTCCTTTTCACATTCAACAGATTGCATCACTTCCCGTGCCAAGTCAGCTTTCCGACTAATGAGGCGATGTAGTGCTAATGCAGCAGCAAATGTCGCTCGAGCGCATTGTCGTGAACAATCAATTAATCCAAACGATGGCAAAAATACTTAATCAATGTCCCAGATCCTTACACATTATTTCTGTAAAAACTTAACAGCTTTTTTGGCACGCTCTTCCATTTTTGGGAATAATATAATTTCAGTTTAATACATTGTCAGAAAGCGGTCAACATTTTGTTCACGTTTCGCAGCCTTTTCTCGTACAAAGTCGTGGTAATTTCTCGGAGACGAGTTGTGGCGGACACACAGCCACTTGATGAAAGGGTTATGTGTCTGCGCTGGGGTCTTGTGGCTCCATGACATGGTGTCGCATGATGTCACCCCCCGCGGGCTGTGCACACACTGGTCTTCACAGGCGCCAGCTTCACTGCCTCTTATCACACCTTGACAGTCAGACAATCTATGTACCCCGGGTACTGCAAGGTAAGGCCATGCAATGGCAACACGGCATTCTACTTCATAAACAAAAGACTAAAAGGCTACAACAAAAAGCTTGTATAGGGCAGTTACACCGACCCTGGACTAACTGACTGGAGGAACGGCAGGCATGCCACTCAATTTATTATTTCTCTAGTGTTTGGCGGCTGGGGGGTACGGTGGCGCAGTGGGTTGGACCAGGTCTTGCTCTCCAGTGGGTCTGGGGTTCAAGTCCTGTTGGGGGTGCCTTGCAATGGACTGGTGTCCTGTCCTGGGTGTGTCCCCTCCCCCTTCAGCCTCACAGCCTGCGTTGCCAGAATATGCTCTGGCACCTCGCAACCCCGCATGGGATCAGCAGCTCGGACAGCGTGTATGTGTTTGGAGACTTAGTTACTTGTTGTCTCTGACAGTATGAGATTAAGCTGCAGTTTTTTATATTTTTTCTGTCCAGAGAATATCTACACAGAGACATGTTCTATTTCTTGATTCAATTCCAATTTACATTTATAATATGTGTCTGTCATCTAAGAACCATAAATTCTGAACTATGACTTTTCAACTATGACTGAACTCATATTACATTTACATTTACTTATTTAGCAGACACTTTTCTCCAAAGCGACTTCGAATGAGCTCTATGTAGTGTTACCAGCCCACACACCTTATTCATCGCAGTGACTTACACTGCTAGATACACTACTTACACTGGGTCACTCATCAGTGGAACACACTCTCTCTCTGTCACTCACACACTATGGGGGAACTTGAGCAGCATGTCCATGACTTCTCAACTCAACCACAAATTTTGGGATAGTAAGTTGAGATGACAGTCATCCTCCAAGATACGCTTATTTAAGTTACGAGAGATCAGCTTTACAAGGAGTTTCACGTAATACCTGTACCTCATCTTACGGGTCGTTTGTTCCAGTTTACAAAGGACCAAGGTTAAATTTCATGCTTCTCCCAGCAGTTACATTTACATTTATTCATCTAGCAGACGATTTTCGCCAAAGTGATGTACGTCTTATAGAAAATACAATGTGGGCTTTACATTAGCAGAAAGAGAGCACATACAGTACACTAGCATAGATGTACATTAGTGTAAATTTATCCATTTAGCAGATGCTTTATTCCAAAGAAACACAGTGATTAGTAACTAGTATTTAGCCCACACCTTCATCCAATATATATATTATAATTATAATAATAATAATGAGCCATACAGTATTATAGATTAATTAATTGGAAGCTGCCATGTAATGTTGTGTCATAATAACTAATGTTGCCTTGAAATAATTGCATCCATTTTAATGGAATTTGGTGATTTTTCAGCATAAATGACCGTTGCTTTTGCGGCCTCAGGAACGCATTAAAACTTTTACCATCAAAACTAACAGTAATTTCATCTGCGAGTTATGAGAGATCGTGTTACAAAGGGTTTTTCCGGAACGCATTAATTGCCGCTTTATTCCTCCGTTGGTCTATGTGACTGGCAGGACTGACTGATCTACCAGTGTAATGGACAATAATGGAGGATTTACAACATTGACCCGGTTTACAGGCATAGCAGAGAAATTGTCTTCCGTGATAGCCAAAAAAACACTCCTCTGAGGAAATTAGGTCCCCTTGTCCCGGACAGCTCCTCGCTGTTCCAGCTTCCACCCTCACCCAGAGTGCTGTTTTTTAGGAACACAGTTGACACCAAAGAGAAATTGTTTCCTGGGCACGTTTACAAGCAGCGTGGATGAGCTCTGTACCCAGTCGCTGGGTGGCGTTCCAACTGCAGACTTGAAGATGGAGACAGATGGGCATGAGCACAGGGGTGTGTCAGATTCATGCTGAGAGAACTGCTACTGACAGGTATCGCAACAGAAGCCGCCACGTAACTGTCAGCTCAGACCCTCCATTAGAACAGGAATGAGTCAATGGGGGAGCTTAGGTGGTATGCACTTATCTGAAAGCGTGTGATAACCAACGATGAAACTGTAATGAGGTTTAGATGTGGCGTATGGCATTTTCCAGTAACAGGATAAAATTTAATACTTTTACCACATTCATTTGATGCTGTTCTCCAAAGCAACTTTCAATTACTTACCCATTTAGAGAGCTGGGTAATTTTACTGATGCAATTTACGGTAGATACCTTGCTCAAGGGTACTACAGTCAGAGGTGGGAAACAAACCTCCGACCTTTGGATGGAAAGGCAGTAGCACTAATCACTACACAACCAACTGTCCCTACATATAGCATCCTTATTCCTGTCTGTATAGAAAATTGATAGCCTCTTCATTTGTAACAAACTTCATTGTGTATCATGTGATGAAAATGGAATGCATGCCTTTGGTCCTAACAATAATTGATGATGAATTCAAAAGATCATCTTCATATTGGCCCACCTCAAAATAACAGCAGAACAATAAACGCAGCTTTTTCTTGCCTTATATAAATGTATGTGGGCCTTTTCTGTAATCAAGTTACAGTAATTGGTCCTGACGGCCATTCCAGCTTTTACATTGATGCTTTCTCTTGGTCAAGTCATCATTGCCGTCTCCTGTCGGAATATTTCCACCAATTTTCTATCTGCTATCATCATGTGGCTGAAGAGTCCTCCAGGGAGCTTTTTATCACTGTGAGGTGTTTTTGTTTGCACTTTATCCATACCCTTGCTTGCTAACTTAGGAAATTTCAGATCCAGAAACAGTGAACTTCAAAACGTCCAGTGTGTGTGAAGTATTTATGGGGCAGGGAAAGAATTTGAGGCTTGTGAGGGAAGTGAACAAAAAATTATGTAAGTATGCGTTTTGGCCCATTATGGGAAAGAAGCCTCTGCATAAGCAGGACCCAGGCACGAGAAGGAAGGTTTTTAAACAAAACTGGATTACTTAAAACCAAAAAAACAAAACCAACAAACCAAAACTGCCTCCTTTTGGGGCAGTGGTGGCAGTAGCAGCAGCAACAACAACAAAACCCTCTTCTTCTTGAGGTCACAGTCAGTCCAGCCAGTTCTTCACCAAACTCTGCTCTCAAGTCTTCAGGCCAGCTGCCTTTATAGTCCCTATAATTGGACCATAACTTTAGGCTTCTGGCCGTCATTGTTCAGTTAGGGCAGGGGCGGTTCCCTGAGAGCTCTCCATCTTGCTGCTCCCACCTCCTGCCCACCAACTCCCAGCCTGCAGTTTGCAAAGATATTGTTGAAGAGGGATAACAAGCTTCTCAATGCAATTCAGCAATGATTTATATAAGCAAGTCATGCCCCAGCGGATTACGCTCACATGTGGTCCATATGTGACTTTTGCAATCACTGTGAGCGTGAGATGGACCAGTAATGAACAAGTCTCATGCCTGATGTGTTATAGCTTCATCAGCTGGCATCATCATTAGCTGTTTTTGAAAAGGAAGACGACATGAAGCAGTTTTCGTCCAACTGCTGTGCGTAGCAGCTGTTTTTCAGGGAAGACGGTTTAACTCACCAGGAGACCCAGGAAGAGAGTGCAGTTACTCAGCCTCACTGCAGGGGGCAATGTCATATACTAGCTCATTATATATGAATAAGCTTTATTTTGGTTGTTCTCAAGCTCCCTCCAAGCTACGTGAGCTGTTTTTCCCCCACAGGACATCCAAGTGTAACTAGGTACGGAAAGACAGATGAAAGGGGAATAACTAAATGAATTTAGTGCAGCGAAGCTCAATTAATCCTCCCCATCAAGGGACCTGAGACTTTTGTCCAGTAAATTGTTTACGCTTTCTGTTGGGAGTTGTATGATTGCAAAGTATGTAAATTTAATCCCTGCTCTCACAACTCCAGTTTAGCTTAACAGGTCCTCCATGTAACGCTAACGATTTTTCATGTCAGTAGGCTCTTCTTAGTGGTTTTTTTTTTTTTTTTTTGCAAAGCAAATGGGGTTTATTTATGATAAGAGGCAGAACACATTTTGTTGTCACCAAGAGACAAAACCCATGACATGAATCTTCTCAGATGAACATATCTGTTGTTCATTCTGCCGATACTGATGAAAATCCAATCATCTTGAGAATTTTTGACTTGCAACATGCGAACACGTCTCTTTAGGTTGAAAGAATCTGGGTCAGATTGTTATTTTGTTAACCAAGATTTTTTCTTTCTTCCAGATAAGTAGCCACCATTAACTGGTCCTAATTCGTTCCTGAAAGCTGAGCACGTATCAAAAATCTGGATAAGGAAATTACTTATTCCATTATTTTTTATGGAGAGCAATTTCAACTTGTCCCAAGCCCTTTCCAGTTTTATCCTCAAATAACCCTTAATAATGTTCAAATAGTAAGGAAAATGTAATGTAAAAGATTCAGATATTTACATAGTTTAGTGTTTCACAGTTTGTTCCAGGAATTTTAAAAAAGTTATGCAATTTTTATTTCATCACCTCCATGAAGCTTTTTTGAATCTACACTTAAAATTAGAAATAAGAATATAGAATAGAGATAAGAACAGTGATTTTTCTTTTTCATTATATTTTATGGATAGCATTTTCAATTATTTTAAATGATAAATTTATAGAGAAATGAGTTTGAGATTTGTTATTTTTCTTCTTGGCCTCTTCACTGTTGCTGAAGACAATGGTGTCAGGACTCAGGTCTACAGGATAAGGGTGAGTTATAAGCAGAAATGTAATTCAATAAGGGTTATACAGTATATACATGAATTAAAAAAAATATATTTCATAAAGTACACATAGCAGAATAGTATGCTTGGACTGTCTTGAGTAAAATGAAGGCTGAGAAGGTTCTCAAGATGCACTGCCTCTCCCTGTCTCTCTCATGCAGCTGCGTGGCACATTTTTTACTAGCAGTCTCAATTTATTATGCCTGACCAAATGTTGTGGACCAGGATCTCTTGCAGCAAACCATGTAAATCACGATCTGAACTGATTAACAATTACTGATAATAATAATTTTAGACAAGATAATTGAAAAAAATAAAAGCAGACAATTGAATAACTTAGGATATGTGGGGCGTGGTGGTGCGGTGGGTTGGACTGGGTCCTGCTCTACGGGGGGTCTGGGGTTCGAGTCCCACTTGGAGTGCCTTGCGACAGACTGGCATCCCGTCCTGGGTGTGTCCCCTCCCCCTCTAGCCTTACGCCCTGAGTTGCCGGGTTAGGGTCCGGTTCCCTGTGGCCCCGTATGGGACAAGCGGTTCAGACAGTCTGTGTGTGAATAACTTAGGATGAGCATATATGGTCCCCTCAAGATGAAGGAAACTTAAACACATAGATCTGAATTATGTTCTTGGTCCATAGAGATGCAAAAGATTTTATTTGAAAAAAATCTGCCTTGAAGGCCAGGTAATCTGAAATGAGTTGCAGTCTTTCAATGTAATTAAGGAGGCTTTTTTCTATCAAATCAATTTCAGACAAATATACTGAGGAAGTCTGTATACTAAACACACATCTGCCAATACATCATATAGTTCAACATTGTTAACTTCTACAAGATAGCTTATTATGTTAATATATATGTCACAATCTCCAGGAGGTGACAACCTCAGTTCCTCCTCCTCATATCTGCTCACACTGGTTGCCCATAGTTCAACCAAGACGGTCTTTAACAGGAGAAGCAGAACAAACATCCTCTGCAGAATCTTGCTCAGAGTTCATGTACTCGTTCTGCAATTGCAGATCTGCTGCACGGTTTCCAGTCTAGTCAAGTTCCCTGTTGTCTTCTAGTTTTTTTTTTTCTGGATTCATTAACTGGCATTCACTGCAAATACACATTTATACAGGAATAATAATGAACAAATATTTGGGTGAACTGAAATGAACCACACGATGAACATGTGGCAAGTAGTCAGAAGGGCCATAAAGATCACACTCTTTTCTTCCTTCCATCACTGTTTAATCAGATAGATAGATAGATAGATAGATAGATAGATAGATAGATAGATAGATAGATAGCACTGCCTAGTTGGAGGGAGATATGACACAGTCTGTCTATATTTTCCCTAAAACAGCCTGTCCTTTCCTTGTATGCCTTGTAACTTTTTTGGGTCACGACTAAAGAGCAATAATTTATACTCACTTTTCTTATCTCCCTGGGTGGTAGGGGGTCTTGCATTTTCAAATGTTGTGAAGCCATATGAGCCTAGAACGATATTCCAAATCATCCAGCACTTTATGAAACAATATTACAGCTGTGTTATCTTAATTAGATATTATTTGCTTTATATTGCTTCTTTCATCATATAAATTTACCCTGGCGTTTTGATTTTTATTTAATGAGGATGTTTCCTTCATGTTAGCAATGTTCCAGTTTTCACATTCTTTGTATTCAGAGGAGCTGGTAAAAAGACTTCAAGACTGCTTGCTCTTAAAGTTCTTAGATATATTAAAGATTTCTATAGCTTACCACAAGAGATTAATACAGTGCTTAATTATGGATTCATTCTCACTTGTTTCAACTTTAACTTCGGGGAGGGGAGGCTGGAGAGGAATGCTTATGAATGCAAAACTCAGATCCTTAGATGAAAGGAGTTTCATTTCAGAACTCTAAATTTCTCTGTAAACACACAAAGCCTCTGGCTTCTTATGTTGCATAGATTTCCGTAAAAAGGATTGCACAAGCCACAGTTCTTTTATATTGTTGACAGAGTATGCGAGCACTTTCATGTGCATGATTCAAACTGCTCCCAAAAGTGCTTTCTGAACATCGGGATATATTTAGTATTTTACATCGTGGCTTAGTGTTACTCCTGCCCCGGCCCTGAAGATCACTGCTAACGATCCGCGCCAAAGAAAGCATGAACGTTTGCAGAAAAACTATACGGCTAAACGTGGATTGGCGATTATTTACTGTGTATCTGGGAAGATTTAAATTCTTACAAAGATTAGGAGACTGAAGGAAGACAAATAACTTGCATTTGTCAGTACAAGTCAGTTCCCGTGCCTTCGTGTCACACAGAGTACAGCATTCTTATATAGCTACATAAATAGACTGCTGATTGTACCAAAGAATGAAATTTCCAGAGCCTTTACTCAGCATGAGCCAGGATGAATAAAAGAAAATATAAAAGAACACATTTGTTCCTGTCTATACACTTCAGACTAGTTAGCAACCCACAATGCTCTTGTAAACGTTCCTTTAATAACTTATTGTATGTTTTGTGAAACAAAGAATGAACAGATTATTTCCACATTAAGGCGGGACTAGAGCCCATGATTCATATGTATCTGTATGTTTCCAGATTTCTGCATTATGCAGTTTAGTGTTTTGAATAACGTATTTTATTCTGGTGGTTTAAAGCATGTTTGAAGAATGGCTAGACCACTGCTGTTCTCCACACTCTGACAAGCTGAGCTATATTATATAGAAATAACATACCTGCTGGCTGCCTACACTGAAAATTCCTGGCTACGAGTGTAACTTTTTATAATTTCATATTATAGCAGAGTAATATGAAGGTAGAAATCATTGTGAGTTGTCTGCATCACCACAGCAATTTTCTTTCTCCTTTTTGCCAAAATTCATCATCATACTTTCAATGGATCCATCCCAGGTCCATCATCCTTCTTTTACTGCAGTTTTCCAGATGAACATTAATACAAAGACTTTCACAGGTGAATCACGGTCTGCTTGTTTTGCTCCTCGGGTGAAAAACATTGCTTCTGAGTGCTTCTCTCGTCAGCCTAAGTGCAACAGTGTCTGGAGATGCTTTTCCTTTTGACCTTTGATATTTCGCATCAGTAAAGCATTCCCGTGATTGTCACGACAACCAAGCCATTTGAAGCCATCTATGGCCCTGAGAAAGCGAAGAAGGTCTGCGGAGGTATGCAACATGAGAGAGAACCTGGGGTGAAACCAGAACAGTGAATGCAGCCTGATCTCTACTGCTACTGTGGCTCTCTTTTGATTGTGTCCTGAAAACAACCTGCTCCTTACAATGCAGTGAAGGGCCCTGTGACGGAGTGATGTATATGACAAGTAGCAATGTGGTTGCATGAGATTTCCCCTCCTCTGGAAGGATGAGTGTTATTGCGGTGAACAGGGGTCAGCAGGAAGCCAGGGTGAGCTGTGTGACAAGGCGTTGGACAAACACGCAGAGCGGCCAAAAACAAACAATCGGGTAACCTCTCCAGGAACGCTGCCCCTGTTATATTTGCAGAAGGGATTTGAGGGGGCTCGGCACTTGAGCAGGTGCTTGAACATACACACTCCAGAAAAAAAAGACTGCTGCTCTAGTGTGTGTGTGTGTGCGCGTGGAAGGAACTCGCCGATTTCCCCCGTTCATCAGAAAAGATACTGGGTGCCAGGCATTTTGTACCAGCTCTGCTCTCATGGCAAAATTGTTTGAAATTTAATTTTTCCACCCCAGGTTACATGCTTTCAACTTTAAATAGGGAAAAAGGGGATATTAGCATTCTGTAGTCTCCATGCCTTTTGAAAACTGCGTATTCCTATAATCTGCTGCTGCTGGGCCCACCGGTTATGGCGTTTGTTCCATGTCAGATGAAATCTTGACATTTCCCCTTTTATTTTAGAAAATTGCGCTTTGGGGAAGGGAAAGGAATGAAAATTTAAGCAGATTTCCCTTGACTGTGCCCAGCACCGTACTTCTTCTTTGACCAATATGCATTCTTTTGCTACAATAAATAATTTATTTGTTCGCATTGTTAACAGCTATGAAATACTGTAACAAAATACATTTCTGAAATGTTTATTTTTTTGTGGCAAATCATTAATTGTTACTTTATTAATGATTTGAATCACTAAAAAGCAAAATCGGGGTATTATTTACATATTCAGAGTCACATTAACTTTGTGCCCATCTTGTCTATGCCCAGGGTAGAATATATTCACATGAAAAAGGCTGTCAGTCATAATTGCATTATTTTAATTTCAGGAAAAATCTGAAATGTTTCCCAGCCACACATGTATCTTTCCTGACCTGAAATGTTCTCCTTGAAGTATGCTCGTGGAATTTAGTTCTCTAGGTTTAGCTTCTCCAAGTGAGGCTTATCGTACTTCTACATCCTAAGAATTTTAGCTCCCTCAGACCCACACTCATCTGTCTGGTCCATGTCTATGACCCGGCAGTTACCAAAATATCCCTTCCTTTTTTTATTGGGTCCATTGAAAGAGGGATGCCAGCCATTCCTCAAATGATCACTAAAACATCCATGTCCCCTGTGCACTTACTCAATTAGGATTACAGGAAGCCAAAGCCATACACACAGTATCTGAAACCGCTTGTCCCATTTGGGGTCGCAGAGAGCCAGAGCCTAACCCGGCAACACAAGGCATAAGGCCAGAGGGGGAGGGGACACACCCAGGATGGGACACCAATCCGTCGCAAGGCACCCCAAGCAGGACTTGAACCTCAGACCCAGGGGAGAGGAAGACCCAGTCAAATCCACCGCACCCCCCGACCCAGAGCCGATCCCAGGAAAAATAGGGCACAAGGCAGCAAACACCATCAATTGATGCAAGTGGGGAACACGTGCTTGGTCAGTCAGCACTCGAATGGAAACAATGGGGCCTCCGCACAGACAGGGTTGGGGCCAGTTTTGAACCTTGGACCCTGAAACTGTGGACTACCATCCCCGAATGAATTATCCTGGGTCAATTTTAGATTACATGCATTGTTCTGCTTCTATCTCTTTTTTAATTGGGCTCATTAATGTATTTGTGCGTAAAAGATGTCAAACTGTGGGAGTGATGTTGCAGTGCTGGCTGCTGAACTGGCCGTTGACTGCACTGATTGACTCACCCAACAGAGGGCCCTGTACACATAAACAACATACAACCTTTGCAGCAATTACTTGTGGTCAGAGTTCTGGCCCACTGCGTCTCTTTGGGCATAACCTTTCAATATGCCCTGAAATGAGGCCATCCATCAATGCAAACAGAAGTGAATGGCCCTCTGAAATAGTTCCTTGTGTGCCATGCATTTCCCCTTTCAAGAGTAAAATGCAAAGAACACTCAATCCGTTCCAAGTGGCCCAGTTGTTAGCAGGAGGTTTGAAGGCAACAACAACACAATCTCGCTTGTGTGAGCGTGAACGTGTTTGTTAACTGCAGGGCAGATGGAATTGGAGAAAGGCACCACACGAACATACTGTTTGATATCAAAGTGAAGAGTGTTAAGATGCAAAAAAACAGTCTGAGTCTTAAAAATGGGAGCATACAATAATTGGCACTTTTGCAGCAGGTGGATGTCAGTTTAATTGCCTGTCAGCACGGCGGCTCGGTTTTGACCCGGTAGCTGCAGGATTTTCTCATCAGGCGAAACATCACCTTTAATGAAAAAGAATCGCGACTTGCTCCGTGAGCCCACATGTATACACATATCCTCATCTTCCCTGGATGGGAAACCACATCCTATTTGAGCTGAGATGTGATGATGTGTCCTCCCAGCACAAAATGGATGGCCACAGGTAATAGAGTGGGTTATGAGGCGGCTATTAGGGAGCACCCCGTCCATAGTCCCCGTGCGAACGGTCACAATTTCTGGGAGGAGATTGCAGCGTGGAGGCGGGTGCCTGACCTCAGGGAGCCCCTGTGGAAGGAAGGAGGGCGGCGGGCCTCGTCCGGGCTCCGGCTCATTATTCTTACTCTCAGGCGGATCATTTATCACGCTTTAATCTCAGCGCAGAGCTCTACCCCAGGTCTGGTCAGGACAGTTGTGTGTGTGTGTGTGGGGTGTATGGTGTGTGAGTGAGCGTGGTGAGGTCAGCAGTTAGAAGCAAAGCAGCGGTGGAGTGGGCGGGGGTTGATTAGGGTGCTGGGACTGATGTTCAGTGTGGTGCAGAGTGCTTTGGGGCTCATTTGAGCAGAGCACAGGCAGGAGATATGGGTCATTCTGGTCATTTTGTCAGAAGAGAGCAGATAAATGAGAGGAAGGACAGGGAACAAGGTCTTTGTGTGACGTGTTTCAACAACTGCTTTCTCTCTTTTGTCTGATTACTACACAAAGTTCCTTCATTTTTTAAAAGTTGGGGCGGCCAGCGGTGTATTGGTTGGAGCTGCGGCTTTTGGCGTCAAAGGACCTGGGGTCAAATCCCATCGCATGCCGCAGTACCTTTGAGCAAGGCACTTACTCTAAATTGCTCCAGTAAAAATTAACCAGCTATACAAATGGGTAAGTAATTGTAGGTAGCGGAGGTAACATTGCAAATTGCTTTCAAAACAAAAAACATAATCTGAATGAATACATGTGAATAAAGTCAACTTGTCTGAAATTCCTGGTATGCCTTGCCTTGAGATCAACCCCCTGCTTCCAACCCTGTGCACATCAGAGAGAAACTGAGCAAAGTCCTTGCCTACCAGCCATTGCTGTTCCGCCTTCTTATTGTCAATGGTGGGCAGTGGCCGCCCTGCGGGCATGCGTGCCACCTCTGCCTCCCTGGACACAGAAACGGGTGTGGGCACACATCTGTCAGCATCTGCGCAGCATCGCCGGGAAGCCAATTACTGCTGCCAACTTTGGACATGCCACCCTGCCGTTCTCTGGCATTTGCTTCCTCTGAGCCGTTCTGTGAGCCACCACGCAGCGCATGTTTCCATCCCCAGGAAGGGCAGGGTTATTTATGGTAGAAAGCATCTCTGCATCTGCAGAATCTTCCCATTCCTTAGCCCTGTTTGTCTTTCTTTTCTTTTCTGTGATTAAAATATTTCACTAAACGGCACATTGTCTTATTCAACTTAAATACAGAGAATAACATATTCTGGTATCCCCCATAAATCACGTGATGCAATGTTTACACAATCTGGTGTGTGTGGGTTACTCTACAGCAGCTCTGCTGCAAAGGAACTTGCCCGCTCCCACTCATGTTATTGTACACAACGGTGCTTGGGAGGGTTTAATGTCGCTGCATGAAGCGTGTGTTTGTCAGGCTCATCAAGCCCAATCAAGCCCAAGCTACAGTGGGGGGCTTTAAATACCAGCCGTTTCACATTTGCCTGCACCGGGTTGGCAGAGCACCTGATAATTAACACTTAAAAGTCTCCTACTTTCTGAAGAAAAAAATATGTGGGTAGCAATACATTCCATTGTTTAAGCATCAGGGAGAACAAGACAAAGGCACATTTTTGCAAAAATCAGTTACTCATTCTAAACATTGACTTCAGCATGTTTTGTCTGATGCTTCTAACTCGCTTGACAAACATAGGCATGAATAGGAATTGCTCTGACACTCTGAATATGAAACTGGCATCTGGTGTGTCTTAAACACTTTCTGTCGAGTCATTTGTGTGTAATCCATAATCCATTCTTGGCATTAATGGCATCTCAGAGTGCTTTGAGCATGTTTGAAGAGGGAGCCAAGACCTTTGCAGGAACAAGGCTACATGGTGTTGATGACCTAGATAATGAAGGGGGATGGAGGGAAAGGAGATCCATGCATCCAGAAGGTCTTGTGCTACTGGTCTTCACAGAAAGTGTTTCCCGTGCTGCCCTGATCCAGCACGGAAATGGCTTCCTATGTCATCACAACTACACAAGAGTCATCGCATTTGGGTTTTTCTGATCACATACTGTACCTGAGTCCAGAACTTCTTTCAACATAGATCTCACTACGTTGCAACGCCAAGTGGAGACCCCAAAATGCAAATGAACACATTGACCGTATTACATTTATACACTGATCTATAGAAGCAATTCTTTCAAAGATGAAACTCAAGGATTGTCGAGAACAGGGTCTGTATTTTGTGTACAAGTGAAACGTCACAGCCTTACGCGTCTGCAGACGGGTTACAGTCGGCAAAGATACATGGAGTTCCAAAGTGAGTGGAGAATGAGTTACATGTATCTTTAGAACTTCAGTCACCAAGGCCAATCAAAAAAGTCAAGGACAAACTTTATTTTCACCTGAATTCAACTGGTAGTCCTTTGACTCTAATATTAAGCGATAGAGTATGGCTTTTATATTTTTGTTTTTTTTGTTTTTTTTTTTTTTTTTTTTTTACATTTCACGTATTGAAAAGACTTTTTAATAAGACTTTGACCACATCACTATAAGTATTGGCACAAATTATTCTTAGCGCTCACAAATGCTTTTAAAAATGGCAAATTACATCCTCCGTTGGTTTTAGAATCACATTCTTGCCATTTTCATGCTTCTGTGACTTCTGTGAGTGTTGGGGGGAAGAAACCTGGTGCATAATGGGCTTTCCTAGAGCCACCATGTCAAGATGAGGTTGCGTGCTGTCTCTTTCCTCCCCGGTGTTTGCAGATATGTCACCATGTCTCCGGAACATGTCAGCTCCACACGTCAACAGCCGTCCTGTTCCCCGGCTGCTCTGGTGAACACGGCTCCCTCGCAACCTGCGGTAACCCTCGACCCTGCTACTACGCAACCATTACGGACACCGGTGACCTGCTGAGGTTGCCAGTCCAAATTGGTATGATGGCAGCAGTATAATTCTCCAGTTGAAAACCATCCCGGGGGACTGACTGTCAACCAACTGCAACGGGAAGCTTGTTATGTTGTTTTTTTTCCCCCTGTAATCTCTCCACTCAATTACTCCCCCCTCGGCCTTCTAATTTATACATTTAAAGAGATTAGCTCAGCCAGACAGATATGCGAGCCATCAATTAATAATGTGCCAAGAGAGTATTAGAGTTTCTTTGTCAAAATTTAAAAGCTGAAGCTGGGGAAGCAAATTTAGTGTCTAATTTTAGTTTAGTTGAATTCCAGACAGCGTGTGCTTTTCTCATAGCCCATGCAGTTTCTTCTAATGGAACAAAACATATGGCCATTGGCTTGATATTGTTTCATTTTTATCATAGCTGGTTTCAGATAAGAGGCAACATTGTTCAGGTTTTAGCCTTGTATTAATCTTTCCCTTGGGGGAAGTGCAGAGCAAGCCCAGTTCCTGTAAGGACTTTGTGCAGAGATGGTGGGAAGGTGCGCTACGTTAATGACGCCTCTGAAAATTGTAGGGTCCAGGTTTGAAATAGCGGCAGCGAACAAAGGGAAAAACCGCCTCTGAGTCTTTAAGACTTAATGCGATATGACTTTTGCTTCATGAATTATACAGGATGCTTTAGCTGTACGGACGTGGTGCCCCGCGGAGGGCAATGTCATGAAACATTCAGCCTTGCTGTCACATGGAGCACTTTCATGTGCCGAATGAGAGCGGCTGTCGCATCAACCCCCTTTTGCTGGTTTACCACAGGAGACATGATCATCAGTGCGTCGCTATTATTACACTCTTATTACACTGGATTGAGTAATTCCCCTCTGAAGTACCCTGGCTCTTTCCTGTCAAAGAAGAAAGCTACATGCAGCCGTGGATTAAAGCACGACGATGCGTGCGTCTCGTGTTTCGCTTTCTCACGACGACGACGCAAGCGACGGATTCAGACGTCTTCTCCTTACGTGTCCGGCGCGAAGGGTACCGCAGATGGAGGAACTCTTATCTTCACTGTTATTAAACAATTCACATAGCACATCCGCAAGGTCCAGGCAATAATCAAAGAGGTCAGGTGTCAGTGAAATTCAATCTGTAAGTATTCAGCTGGCAATCCACTCGGTGGATTTTTACCCTTTAACACCTGCTGGTCAGAGGGGATTGTAGAAAGACTCTTATTTTCCATGCTATACAGAAGCATTTAGAGAATAACGGAAGCACATGGAGGATGGGGCTGCTCCCAAGGCCACTCAACTGACCAGGCCAATGAATCAGGGCAGGGTGGCATCCGGCAGCACTGCAGCAGTCAGCAGCTCGCGCCCCCCACCCCACCCATCTATACCCCTTTGAAGGTGATCCTCACGGACAGGTGCTCCGGGGCTCAGAGGGGACAGAGAGGGGCACTCTGGGAAAGCAGCAGCCCTCTGTCACGGCACGCTTTTCTCTCACTGAAGAATTAATGCTTTGGCTCCTCAGTATTCCTGGTCCTTTGCTGGGAACGTAAACTGACAGGAATCGGTGATGGTGCCGGTGCTTTCGTCAGAGCTGGATCACAGCTGGGAGCCTCTGTATGTGTCGTACGATCGCTGAACTCCCAGGAGAGTGGCACACAGCACCGCAGAACATGAAATGAGCAGGAGCCACTGCAGAGCTGCCCTTCTTTGTGCCTTGCAGGCAAATCCAAACAGCAGCAAAAGGGCAAAATTAAATGGAGGAAATGGACCTGTGTCTAAATGCAGGTGTATTTATAGCAATGACCCACAAAGCCATCGTGCTGCTGCCAGTGTCTGAGAAATATGCGCTATTGTGCTTTTGACATTTATTTGTAACCAGAAAAAATACATTTGACCAAATGAATTGTAGCACCAGAATCTTGATTCCCACTTTAACCACTCACTTGTCTCATGTCCATCATGTGTGTAAATAGATGTGATGTGTTATTAAAAGGCACTGGTTATTTGCTCATCTACAATAATGAATATAGGTAACAACTGCAACATTTTTATCCAGTTTGGTTAAATACCCCGAAGGCACAATGTCAGAGTTCCTTCTGAAATGCGAACCTCTAAAACCTTGGAGAATTTGGTTAGAAATGTAGTTTTCTAATGACGAAAGCAGTAGGCACTCTAAAACTATATCAGACATATTCATCTTGGAATTTTGAATACAAAGCATGAATCACCAGCTCGCCAAAGGATATTCACCAGATATTAACCTGCACATTTCCAGAAATATTGCTCTCGAGAAAATAGGATTACTAGGCCACAAAATAATGAATTACTCGTTTAAATTACCATTTATCTTGTTCTATTTCTTGTGAAAGTGAATTTAAAGGGAAAATAATCCTTTTTTTTTCGGTCTTGCTTTGAGTCTGGAAGTTAAAATAGATCTGGAAACGCATTATTTCCTTTACATTGTACTCACTGTAATAACTTGCATTGTTATATTCATGCAACACCTATTTAGTCCAAAATACTGCCTTTGATGGAATCAACAAATGTTATTATTTTTAAATGCATGTTTAATTTGTGATTCCGATTTAACATCAGTTCTCAAGTGTAAGCACATATGTAAAAATGCACGTCCACAGGTCAAAAACCATTTCAATGCACATACCCGGAACAAACTGTGCAATAGGAAAACTCATAAGAAATGAAAGTCACCTGATGCTGAAGTTATCTAAACCATGTTCAAAGTGTTTTCCCTGATGTTATAATGTGGTATCATATCCATACTTCTCCCGCCATGTTCTAGACACTGCAGCCATCCCTGAGAAAATGGTTTTTTGTCTCCAGACAGGGTACTGTTGACATTTCTAAAGCAATCCCACTGCTTTTAAATGAGTGGCCGTGATTTTGCCTGCCACCGGGCCCAAGGATCACCGTGTTAAAGGATATGGACTGCCTGTCGGCAGGATATATCGGAGCGGGCAGAAACCTTCTGCAGGAGTAATTTAATGCACTGCCTGTCACACCTGGGATTTGGGTTTAATCCAACCACCAACCAAGACTGACAGAAAATCATTTTAATCTGACAGCCGTGTAACATATACATGGGCACTGAAAAGGTGGTGCCAACTCAGCTCTTTTGGGAAACAAAAGTAGCTGTCACAAACCCTGTCACAAACCTTCCCCAGACTCGGCTGGCAGTAGGTCCTTCTGGACCAACGTTCGATGGTTCAGTCTACTGGGGAATAAAACTTTATGAGACTTTGCATTGGTTGTAGCTATAGTGAGTTGAAGGTGACAACTCTAGTGCCTGGTATTTCATAGCAGATCACGTGTGTCGTCGAACGTAGCTCAGATTTTTAAAGATGACTGAGGTTTGATGATCTTTTGCTTTTAGTGTACATCTAGAAATCTGTGACCTGCAGGAGGACCATTTGTGACGTGTGAAAAATAAGAAAAATAAAGTGTTCACTTATCTTACGGTGTCATCCCCATGACCCCCTATCATCCCATTCCACAAACTCTCCAGTTCCAGTTTCATGTGTCTTCTCCCCTACCGCATGGACATGCCCTCCTTCCCGGCAAAAGTGAGATTATGAGTTTAACCTCCGGCTTGGGTAGTACAGAGAGGCCGGATGTAATATTTATAGCCGAACTTGTTCCTCTAATGTGATGAGGTCTGACAGGTCTGTGACATGTGCTACTGCTGTGACAGACGGCCATGCAGGGCAAGGAATCACAGTCGGGTCACTTGGTCATTTATATATACAGAATTTGGATTTAGTATCATGCTGAAGATTTGTTTTAAAGATGAACTCTTAAATGAATGCATCAGGTTGTGTAAAAGCTATCGACGTTAGTCAAAGTGAAAAGGCATATGAGACACCTTTGCTTTGATGACGTGATAATAACTTGACAGAATGAAGTGTATTGAATATGCAAAAGGGACCTTGGTAATCAGGGGAATAATGATGCAGCGTACTGGAATCTGCATTTGTCAGAAATTTGGCGATGTGATAATTACTGATAATTGGGAATAACAAATGACATTCCTTGGCTCTGCTTGCGACTTGATGGTGGTTGTCAGGCAGCCCTTGTGAAGCTCCATTAATTACTCAAATGACAGACATTTTTACTAGAATTGACGAACCAGCAGCCATTATTTTAGATGGCCTGAAAATTACACACGGAGAAAAATGGCTAATAAATTCAACCGATAGATAATAAATTTCCAGAAAGTGGAACACAACAGTTCCTGTAAAAAGTAATTTTGATATTAATTTTTTATTATTTTTTTTATTTTACTTTAATTAATGTAACAGGTATTAGAAAACATTTTTTTCTAATTCTTTAATAACACATTCAAGTAGAATTATCTGTAATTAAATTAATGAGGTAATTACACTCAAGTGCAGAATTACATTTTATATTTACTTTATATACACAGGAAAGGATGTGATTTGAAGTGGAGCCCGAAAAAAAGTTGCTTTCACTACATATAAGTCCTATAAAAGTATATAACAATTAAAGAACCTGTGTCGTGCCATTCATACAAGTTTCACAGTGTTCACACAACGTTCACATACATGGAAAGATTTGGGCAGTACTTTCCTGACTTGACGCTCTAAAATAGTGTTTACATTAATCTAAATTCCCATGGCGACAGGTGCTATCGTGAAGGCTTTGTGCTCAATTATACTTCTCAGAACATGATTACAGGGCAGTTTCTCGTGGATCAAATACTCTCAACCATCAATAGAAATCAATTCTTCTCTCTTTCTCTCTGTGCCAAACTGCACAGAGTCAATTAATTTACACAGTTCCAGGAGATCACGCCACAGGTACTTAGTATTCTCTATGTGATCAGCCCTAGTGCTAGAAATCCCATATTACTGAACAGGGCTTTCAGAAGTTTTGAATACCTTGGAATCAAAACAATTCTAAAATTCAGGAAAGCACATGGCTTCGTGATTTAACACATGGACAGTTGTATTATGGCACAGAACTTGAAACTCTCTTTCACAGGTTTCCTAAGCCACAGCAGCTGTTACCATGAAACTCTTATGGACTATGATAAGGTACTGGAGTAAAGTCTGAGGAAGCTGAAGAAGCTCTGCTCCAGGACACAGCTCATTTTATTAGTCAGGATAAATGGCATAGGTTCACAAAAAAGTTGAGTGCATGATATTGGGTCAGTGGATAAGTCAGCATCATATAGCAATCTGACCACTATATTTTGATAGCATGTTGGCTTTGGTGGGTGATGTGTGTTTGGCTTAAGACCTTCAGGCAGCGGTCAGACTGACATACTCAACCTCCTTTTTTTCTCCAGACGAGCTCTCCATGGCCAGTTACTCTTACTTATTATCATCAGGAGGGATGCTGGCTGAAGTTCATAGGAGCACTAGGATGTTAAATCCCAATATCCCTCACTCAGAAGGTGTCCCTCAGACTTCTCTTACTAAAAGTTATCATTGATTCACTATGTGAGATGAAGCCAATCATACTTATCTTTAAAAAACTGGTTTTCTTCGTTAAAACATTTTTGCAGTCATATCTCTAATTAATAAAAACTGTACAAAATTACTGGGCCATCCGTGATGTCTGAATTATACAGATGGATGTACTCTTAAAGCAAAGCCTAATCTATTGATTAGGGCATATTGATTGCAATTAAATTACTATCTTTGTTAAAAATCAATGATGAAACTCCAGGGACATGTGGAACTGAAAGTTTTCTCCATATCTACATGATTTTTTGAAACCATCATCTGTAATCCTCCTCCTCATCATCATCAGCATCATCATAATCATCGTCATCACCACCCATCATCCAGTATCACAGTCATCCATTCTCAGAAACAATGGGAATGAGGCAATGAAGAGGATATCAGTCCATGGCAAAACAATCACACACAAATACACACACACACACAATAAGTATGATTGGGAGGCACCAAGTTTACCTGAAACACATATTTCGGAACTGTAGTAGGAACCCAGAGCACTTACAACCAACCCAACCCAACCTGTGGAGAACATGCAAACTCCACATAGGCTGAGCCACATCCAAACCCATATTCATACCCACCAGCAGTTCTTTCTGCACCGCTGTGCAACCCTTTTTAATAACAGTTAAAACAAATATTTCATTCACCTTATGACTGTGTACCTTAGGTCAATATCTCGAGTTATTTCTCTTTTGCATATCTGGACTTAAACACTCCACATCACATCCACATTTTTTGGCGTTTCCAAGTGAAGTCTGCATGAAGACAATCTGAAAATACAAAAGCATGCAGCTGAGCAGAAAGGAGAGATGCCTTTTACTTGAGCACAGTTTGCCTCATTGTTTTGTTTTCATTCTTTCATTTAGACTCTTATGTTAGGGGGCACCTGCAGCGTGGAAAGCAACACCAGATTAATCTGCTGTCAGGGGATGTCGGGCCCCTGGGCTGTTCATTGAAATTCAGATCGTCCATCAACACCTCAGCCCATTTTCCTCAATAAATAAAAGAGCGCACAGTTAATAAGAAACACATGCAATGAGACAGATTTTTGTGCCATTTGAGCTTGGGCATGTTATCTTTAAGTAATATAATGAATACGACAGACATTAATAACAGATGTTCATCTTAGGAAACAGTGGAGGGGAATGGTTATTGTTGTACAGCCTTTTGTGTAAAGGTGGTAATCCAGGAATTTGGAGGGAAACAATTTGATTCATAGATCAGCGCTAATCAAGAATCATTAATGATTTAATTGTGATGTATAAGTGTGTGCCTGCTGCACTCATAGTAATGAGGCATGAAACTAGGATGAGCCATTATGTCCTGAAATCATATTTAATTTCCTCAGAAAAGCACAGTCATGTACATGGCATGCGTTGTTGCAGATACTTCAAGTCATATCTCATGTTTGTTGGCAGCCCAGTACAATGTGATAAAAGAATCACAATAACATTTTTAATTGTCACCTTATATTGAGTTTATTGGCATCTCTGTTGGGCTTCATCAATAAATGACTTGTCCTTGTCAAGCAGAAACTAATGCACCTCATTTTCATTCATTCATTTTCATCATATCATTTTCATTTCCTTGTAATAGGGGCAATATATCAAAACAAAATCACTAAGCAAAATCTTAAGAGATAAATGCTATTTTTTAACGTGTATCAATTACCCTTTTGCCCAAAAATAAATCTTTTTCGGTTTTTTTGGCTGATAAGGTACACGAAAGGTAAAGCTCAGAGGTTCTCGGTTCTGTGTCCGTTGCGGTGGAATGACCTTCCCCTGTCATTCAGAACTGCGGAAACTCTGTCTGTTTTCAAGAAGGGTCTGAAAACTCACCTTTTCCAGATCTGCTTCACCCAAGATCTCTGCAGCTCATTTACGGTGTAACTGTTCACGCATCGTAACTCTATAAGCATCCCCAGATACAACCTTTATTCAGCTTCAAATACTACTCTGGCATTGTAGTTGCTTATTTGTCTATCTTATGGTTTTTAAAAAAAAATGGTGGGAGGGTATCGGGATTTGTCTATCCTGTATTTTATGCACCTAACTTGATCAATGAACCTCGGTGCAGCAAGCAGTAGGGAACAAACTAGGTTTGCCTGAGACTTTCATGTCTGAGACTATCTATGTCCTGAGACTGTCTATGTCTCCTTCTCTTAATGTATTGCATGAATTGTACTTTTGCTGAGATGTACATCGCTTTGGACAAAAGCGTCTGCTAAATGAATAAATGTAAATATAAATGGAAATGGAAATTCTCAAGTACTCATTGTCTACACAAGATCAAACTCTGTATTAGAAATTATCAATCTGTTAATCACTATTATTATTATTTTACTTATCAAAATATGTTTTCACCTGGCTAAAAATTCAGTGATGCTTTAGTACCGTATGTTGAGCGCTCCTTCTCTATTTTCTTCTGAAAATGAAGATGTTGGCATATTATATGAAAAACGATAAGCTCCAGTTAATCTAACTTGGCCATTATGCCGCTGAGCTGCGGGGTTCCATTAACCATTGCCATCAATTAAAAAGCACTTTCATATATTTAATATTTACTTGTTCACATTTTAAGTATTTTAATTGCATGAATTTCTTCTATGTTTAGCAGCAATTCAGTAACACCTGAGAAAAAAAAAATCATACATTTACTCATTTAGCTGATGCTTTTCTCCAAAGCAGCTTACAGTGTTAAGGTACTCAGAACTATTTACCCATTTACAGAGCTGGGCAATCGTACAAGATCAGTTTTGGGGTATGTGCCTTGCTCAAGGGTACTACCACTGGAAGTGGGAACTAAACCTGTGGCCTTTTAGGCCAAAGGCAGCAGCGCTAGCCACTATGCTACCAGCTGCCCCTCTAAGGAAGGGATAATTGTTAGTTTAACGTTATGAAACTAATATTAGGTACGAAGCTGAGCGGTAACTCATACACTAAAATTAAACAAAACGGAGGAAAATAAGATTATTTCACTTTTATGTGTGCACCGTAAAGTTATTTTGTCTGCTGAAGTATTCAAAATTCTCAATCAGTAAATTGTTTATTACTTTGGGAAAAAAAAATCTGGAGTCTGACAAAAATTAATATTCTGCTTCTGGAAAAGAACAGTGTACACACTTTAAAGTGGAGCTTTGCTTGAACTGCATTTTAATGGAGTTAAATCTCTTTTCAGTGTTATTGCTATAATTTATCTTTACCCATTTTTGCAGCTGGCTAATTTTTCTTGGAACAGGTAAAAACATGGCAGCCTAGTCTAATATGATGAAAGAAGCATAGAGACATTTTTTTTTTTTTAAATTTTCACCTTTTGAGTTTATTTGAGAGGGGGTGCGGTGGCGCAGTGGGTTGGACCACAGTCCTGCTCTCCGGTGGGTCTGGGGTTCGAGTCCCGCTTGGGGTGCCTTGCGACGGACTGGCGTCCCGTCCTGGGTGTGTCCCCTCCCCCTCCGGCCTTACGCCCTGTGTTACCGGGTTGGCTCCGGTTCCCCGTGACCCCGTATGGGACAAGCGGTTCTGAAAGTGTGTGTGTGTGTGTGTGTGTGTGAGTTTATTTGAGGGGGCGCGGTGGCACAGTGGGTTGGACCACAGTCCTGCTCTCTGGTGGGTCTGGGGTTCAGGTCCCACTTGGGGTGCCTTGCGATGGACTGGCGTCCCATCCTGGGTGTGTCCCCTCCCCCTCCGGCCTTACGTCGTGTTGCCGGGTAGGCTCCGGTTCCCCCGCGACCCCGTATGGGACAAGCGGTTCTGAAAATGGAATGGAATGGAAATGGAATGGAGTTTATTTGAATCTCTTTTGGGTTTCACATATAAATGATCTGAGGTCTAACCACCTCTATTTTTCATTGCACATTTTTTTTTTTCTGGTCCTCAATAAGGGACATCTTGTCTTCGAAGGACCACTACCCAGTTACGTCAGCATGACACATGTCTCACCCTGTAAGCTAATTTTGTTCCTGAACAAGGGATACCAATAGTGAAAGAATGTTCCTATTTATCTGTATGAAAAGGTTTAATATGTGGTTCTAAGGACATTTGTGTCAGAAGCAGTTTTGTGGATCACCATAATTCATAGAGACATGAAGTAAACACACTTTCCTTCAGGTCTTAGCATTGAGTGAGTAATATAACGCATGCAGAGTTCACGGTGACTTTATCACACACTGCTGTGTACAGAATCACATTATGTTATACACGTACATGAGCATTACCACATACTGTAGTAATTATAAATTGACATAAAGTTCTCATTAATGATTTTAAACTCCAAGAATTAAAAAAATCTTGGACCAGGCCACGGTTTATGGACACGGGGCTGTCTGGTACACCCTGACCTTCCTTGCGATGTGCCTCATGAAGGGAGGCCTTTGAGAGCTGGGTGCGAAAGACGCGTGTTCAAGAGCGCTGGTACATACAAGCCGAAAGGGTTTGCTGCTTGCAGAAACCTGTCAATGTCACATCGTCACGCTAGAAATCGCAGATTAGTTATTTTCTCCCATTGATCCACACACTGCGTATTTATCTCACACAGTGAGAGCAAAGAAAATCTGAAGAGTTGCCTTATTTTACTTTTTCGAGCATACCCTCACACGCGTTCTCCCCATTTCGCTGCAGCTCAGTGGCACATGGTGGACACGAGGATCCTCATATTACTTCCCTGGTATTTCAATGTGTCATGATTTTCATTGTGTAATAATTTCCATAGTTATTTGTTACAGTAAATCCCATCCGAAATTCGCCATATATTCTCTATTGTTCCTTTTTTATTGCGGCTGCCAGAATGAGTTAGAAAGGATACAGCAGGAGCCATTGCTGTTTGTGATTTATATGGGCTGTTAAAATGTTGAGTAAGAGGAAATTAGCCTGACTTGCACATGGCCACAGTTTCTCCATCTGCACCCTGCATCTCTCAATAGCGGGATGTCTGTCATGGCCAAAAACGAGCAGTAAAAGTATAAATCTCGATATGATAGTACAGAGAAAATGCAACATTTAGGAAGTCACTGCCAAACACCAGGGTGTTATTGAATGTGAGACAAGAAGACAGAAGGAGGAACGGATATTGTGCGGCATGACCTTCACAGCTAGTGTCGGTTATCCTGTATTACTGCACACCACGCAATGTAAGAGTACCGCACACAGAGAACTGGGCTATTATACGAAGGTATTTACCTTCCATCCGAGTATGTACATTTACATACATTTAAGTACATTTATTCATTTAGCAGACACTTTTCTCCACAGGCGACGTACAATCTCAGAGATACAGAATACAATTTGTATTTTTTAGACACTGTCGCGGAATAATATAAGGAATTATTTAATTCATCCTTGGAGCACATCAGCGTATTTGTTGGTCTGGGAAATGTTTTCTGCTTCCCTGCAATTCATGCTTGTGTAAATTCACGTTCAATTTCTAGACCTCATGGGGAATTTAGTAAATACACTCATTGGGTTCCTTAAACGCATGCGTTCTCGATGTTTCGAGCTCATACACACAGGCTGGTCTCCATCCCTCTGTCCCCACCCTCTCCCTCCCAGGATTAATATGCAACATGCAGCAGATTGTAGTTGAGGCAACACAAGGTTACACTCATTATCCCATTGTATCAGCAGAATTAATGATCCATAACCGTCTCAGACACTCTTAGCCAGTATCAAATTACCTTGCAAATGAGCTCCATCGAAGTGTGATGCACACCTATTTTCTTATTTATCTAATGTCCATAATATATCAGGATCCATGAGAGTTGAGGAAAGGTCCACGTCTCCCAGCGTTTATTTGTTTTCATCACCAGCTATATAAGACTTTGCAGGGTAGCTAGATGCCAAGGACTGCACACCATACATGCGTGAGCCACGCTGTTTTCCTGGTTCTTCTCTGGTGTCTATTTGGGAGAAGCAAAACTACTTGTGGTCTTATATTAGCCAATTTTTGTTCAAATGAACATAGTTTCACTGGCGAGAGACTATGCGTTTCCTGAACGACGTGTCGGCACGGGCGATTCGCTGGTGAGAGGAGCGCGCCTGCGTTCTGGATATACGTAAAATTGGTCCGCAGCCAGGTCTGCATAGGGGATACTGTATGGTGTGGAGGAAGAGGAATAAAAATACAGACCATGGAATACATGGAACACCCAGTGAAAGGTTTGTAGTGAAGCTGACAGTTCCTGATAACCTGGGGCACATTACTGATGTGCTTTTGATTTTGTGCTGCTGCAGGTTTTGTCAGTCAGGTGATTTCTTCCACGAAATCTTGTGAGGCCTTTGGTTATGAGTTGCCGGTCCCAGTCCCTTGAAAAATAGAGCTAACGAACATCTATGTAGGAGAAAGCCATTACTTTTATCTATCTTAATTATGAAATTCTATCAGCTTCCCGGCTCCTCCGTTTACAGGTGAGACCATCAGCAAAATATGAAATCCACCTCATTTTAAACCACGGGGATAAGGACCAGATCGTCGACAGCATTCCGACGGCCTGTCTTTAACGTGCCATGTTAACGTTCTCAGCTTTTTAGCTGATGCTAGAAGAACATGCCCCCTTTCTGTCATGCAGAGGCACTCTGTGGTATTAATTGGGCAGCTCCATCTGTCTGGTTCATCCATCTGTCATCTGTATGGGTTTCCATGTCCGGTTCAGAATCTCCTTTACGCAAAGTCATTTGTTCCGATCTTTCTGGGTGGCTTTAGCCTCAAAACTTCCGTATACAGTGGAAAACCGGTGTCAATAATTACAATTAATTACAGAAAGGAAAAGTCTGAAATACAGGTCTATGTAGACTTGAATCAAATTCACAGACAGATACCCGGTATATCATCTCTTTAAAATATGGGCTGACTTGACTAGATAGAAAATTGTCTTTCCCACTGTGTTTTTAATGTGGCCTGTCATGCCCCGCTTAAATCATAGCTCTAAATTAAAATACTAGGACTATCAGAAGAAAAAGCATTAGCAAAAAATACACCTGAAATCTGAGGACACAACTCCTCTCAGACTGTGATTGCATTTCCAGCCAGCCAGTTTGAACAGCGCTCTTTGGAGCAAACATAAGGATCAGTTGAAAGGTAAATGACACGGATGACTGTATAATATGAGAGCCTGGATGTGCTCTGCGACTGGAGGAAGATGAGAGAGTAGATGTTCTGCGACTGGGTGGAGATGAGGGTGTTAGTTGTTCTGTGACTGGAGGGAGTTTAGTTGGAGGTACTGCAATAACAACCATTCCAGCAGCATGAAAATTCTAAATTTCAAAAAAGTTTATTTTTCAGGGGGATGTGGGGGCACGGTGACGCGGCGGGTTTGGCTGGGTCCTGCTGTGTGGCAGGTCTGGGGTTCGAGCCCTGCTTGGGGTGCCTTGTGACGGACTGGTGTCCCATCTGGGGTGTGTCCCCTCCCCCCGAGCCCTGCACCCTGTGCTGCTGGGTTAGGCTTTGGTTTGCCGCGATCCCGGTTAGGGCAAGTGGTTTCAGACAGTGGGTGTGACTTTATTCTTCAGCGTTATCCAAGCAACACTAGCGCTGATAATTCATAAAAATAAACAAGGTGTAGAAATAAAAAGAAGTTACACTTAGAATTAAAAAGCAGCCAAGTAGAGGGCTGAAGAGGAGATATTAAGAGCCAGTTGGCATGCAGTTTACAGTCACTGTGCTCAGCCCACAATACCTGTAGGGGGCAGCACTTTCCGATGCGTTGGCTTTTCCATTCTGCGGGTCGCAGATGGACTGACCTTACTGCTGTAATGAGAAGATTCATTTTCAGATCGGTTTCCAGCGCTGTGCTGGAGACAGACGTTTTCAGAGTGCATCGGGCTCAAGATCTTCAGCACACTTTTCCATGCTGGCATGTCCTTTGATGCTGGACTTTACCGCACTGTCTGATACTGTCTGTCCAGTTGTTTTCACATTTCTCCTTTTTCTTTTTGGTCCAACACTGTGAGCTTTTCAATGCGACATGCTACTGATCCCAGGTTCACAACTCCTCTTCCTCTGTTCTTTTCTTTTCTCATTCGTTAAGGAATGTTCTTCCTTCATGTTTCAATTATTGTTTTTTTTTTCCAATGGCAGCATTCCTGAGTACTCTACATAAAAGTCATTCCTCTCTTTAATGCCTCAACTTCAGAACTACTCAAGTTCTAATTTCTCAATAGGATTCTTTGATCCTCATGTACAGAATAAGTTACCTCTCCATTTGAAATCATGTCCATCTGTCATATTATTCAAGAAATCCCTTGAAAATTCTCTTGGCCCAATGTAATACTTAATATGCATAATATGCACTGTATATGATTTGGGGGGTTGGCCTGTGCCTGCTCTCAGGTGGGTGTGGGGTTCAAGTCCTGCTTGGGGTGCCTTGTGAAGGACTAGCATCCTGTCCTGGGTGTGTTCCCTCCCCCTCCAGCCGTGCACCCTATGTTACCAGGTTAGGCTCCGGCTTGCCGTGACCCCGCTTGGGACATGTGGTTTCAGCCAGCGTGTGTGTTGTTTCTTCTGCTGTCACTTTCATTATTGATTTTAATCCTCTCATTTGTTTAATAGGAAGTCCTATGATAAGCCCTCTGGTTTTTGACCTCCCTGGCACATTAATTTTTGTACCCTTTGTAATTCTGCTGGGTGGCGTGGTGGCACGGCAGGTTTGGCCTGTGCCTGCTGTTTGGCGGGTCCTGGATTTGAGCCCTATTTTGAGTGCCTTGTGATGGACTGGTGTCCCATCCTGGATGTGTCCCCTTGTGCTCTGTGTTGCTGGGTTAGGCTCTGGTAGCCGTGACCCTGCTCGGAACAAGTGATTTCAGACAGTGTGTGTGTGTGTGTGTGTGTGTGTGTGTGTGTGTGTGTGTGTGTGTGTGTGTGTAATTCTGCAACTTTGTATTTTTCTTCTTCTGTGTAAATAAACTAACTAGAAGTAATGTTGCTTACTAAGGAAATTATGTATCTATTTTTGTCTTACACAGCCTGTAAGGTTAGCATGATAAAGAGACTGCATGTTTACACTGTAGGAATAGAAATAAATGGATGCTAATCCGTGTTACGTGGGACCTGGATGGCGTCTTGTTCATCAGAACGACTAAACCTAAATCAGTTTTAAGGTGTGTGAGATTTTATGTGAAGCTTTGTTCAGGGGTAATTTTATTTTTCCTTTTGTCTTAATTTTTTTTTTTTTGGAAGATTTTTATTGTTGCATATATTCCTTCCACTGCAGATCAGTTTTGATTTGACTTGGATCAGAAATACAAAGCAATATTGTTTAAGAGATTTACATGCCTTGCCTCTTACGTAGTTATTAGATGGGAATGAATCAAACAGTGCACCCATCTGTTTGCAAACTCTGAACAAACTGGATGGTACATTTTCTTTTGGCATTTCCATCCTTATATCAAAAAAATGTCATTCAGATAATGCTTCGTAATTGGTGATCTGTTGGAAAGTTTGCTACAATTCAAGCCAAATGTATTGTCTGGGAAAAAAAAAAAAAAAAAAAAAAAAAAACATAAGAGGATTTTCAAGGTTTGGAGCACAAAATTTAATGAAAATGTTCTATTGGCCATAATACTGGCCTAAGCCTTATGAAAAGAGGATAGTCCTTATTGAAACGATCGACATACATACAGCCGTCCTACAGACCCCAGGCTTGTCTTGAAACACATTATTTCCATTCCTCTGCCGGAATTCCTCTCTGGGAGCAGCGTTCCTTCCCGGGGCACGTTTCAGGACCGGTCCTTAACGTGCTGCTCGGACTGCATCCTAAATCTTTTAAAAGCAGCTTTCTGATGAGTCTCGAAGCCTCTGTATTCCTGAGATTTAAAACTGCTTCAAATGGGATTTAAGGGCACTTACTAAACATCTAAAGCAAGGGTCGATTTTTCTGTCAAAAAGACATTACCGATGGGATTGCATATGTGCTTATGTGATGTTTTTGTTGTATTTTCTGGTTTTAATATTGCTGTGTGCGCTATGTGAGACGGAGCTTCTAAGAATGGGATTTTGTTTTTTTTTTATTTATTTATTTATTTATAATAATACCATTTTTGATAAGGGCTGTGGAGTTTTGTTCCATTTATATTCTCAAGGTTTATTTCCACATGCTGACCCGTATGTTTAAGTTATGATACGGGTCAATGTATTATATGTATTTTCAAAGAGCATAAATCTTTAATATTTGCTTGCAGGCTTTCAGTGTAGCGGTGCTCTCACCATAACAGCTACTTTAAAATATGTCTCTGATATGTAAAATTTAGCCACTGAGAGAGAGCAAATAAAAGCAGGCTTAGGAAACAAGTAGATAATGTTCTTAAGCAGAGCATACTGCTAATATCCTCCTTCAGAAAGGAACACTGCTCATTTACTGGCTCGATGTGGCTGACCTGTCGCCTGTGCACCACAAAGAGAATAAAGTAAGGAATAAATCATATTATTTCCTCTTACATATGCAAAACAACAGTGGAAATATTCAAATTTCGCAGCACTCAGCAATTCGGTCATGCAGTTACAAGCTAACAGGGTAACAATGCGGAGTTCCGAATGCGTGTGGCCCTGTAAGGAAAACACATTCATCCACTTCGGTGAACAAGGAAAGTGGTCATAACTGCAGATATTCATCCTTTTTGTAAGGTATTTGGAAGTTCTGCCCAAACCTTGTTTCCGCACTAAAGTTACGGAGGTGTTTTCAATCTGGCACCGTGCGTGTTCAGCATATTTTCTCGTGCAGGGAAATGGCCAATTTCTTTAGCCTCTTTGTTCAAAAGCAATAGACTTTGGGAAAGGAGTGCAGTATGGGAATTAATCATATCCGCAGAGTAACTTCTGAAGCACTACCAGGTCACATGAATAACAAGATGAGTGCAGTAATTCAGGGAGGCTGGGTATGAGGACAGGGGGAAGAAAAACAAGCGTTTATTTATGTATTTATTTATTTTTGCATTCCCCTGTTTGCGGCCGGGAGATAAGGGTGCGCCGTACGCTCATCAGCCATGCTAAAGCTTCCCCAGCCGGCCCCTCCGGAGCCGAGCCTGCTCGCATGACAGCCGGAGATAAAGTTTGATTTAAAACTGTTCAAATTTGCAAATCAATACGAACAAAGGGCTTTGTTGCGCGCCCGTCCGAGGCTGAGCTCTAGTGGCACGCTGCTGGGGGGCTCGCGCATCACACTGGGCAGGGAGAGCCGGAGGGGACACCCATCTCCCGGACGCCGCTGTCTCCCGGCAGCTCTCTCTCCACCCCCCGCCAACCCGCCGTCTGGTAGCAGGAACCGGTCAGCTGAGACTCTTCTTCTTCATCTTCATCTTTTTTGAGAAGAAGAATGAAAGGGCAAGAGAAAGAAACGCCCGGCGATTTTAATCCCTTTTTAATGGAACGCATCGAACTGCACGAACGCGACGGTTGTGGGACAAACAATAGACTTGTCTTTTTCTTTGTGCTTGTTCTTTGTTCTTATGGCGGAGATGCCTCCCCCAGCACTGCGTGTTTCTGAAGAGGTGACTGGTAATGAACACATTTGCATGGAGCCGTACATGGCGCAAGGGAGAACCACATGCGGACCTGGCCCCTTTCAATGTTTGCTCCCAGTCCCGCTGCCACTGATTGTTTACTGACCTATTTCGTTAAAGGCTCAAACGAAAGCAGCTCATAGACCAGCATACAAATGTGTACAGTGCTGCTTCCTAAAAGAGACTTCGTACAACTTACCGGATTCTCGAACCATAGGTTGGGTGACCTTGCAATCTTTATCGACATTTCCAGGACATTAAACAGTGTTGTGAAGGGCTAATTAAATTCCACACACAAGGGTGATGCCATTATCAGCACTCTTTTCCACAGCAGTAGCAGCATGAAACTGTCAAGATTTGTTGTATAATACAACACTGAGTTCATTTAAAAGAAGGGTAGGGTGGATTCATTTGGCACAGACAACTTTTTCTTTCCCAGAATGTTACAAGAAAAAAGGAAGATAAGAACTCTGACAAAACCTTCAACAATGGAAGAGCTACAGGTGTAACCAACATATCCAGTGTGCATTTTCATCAGAAAGGGGGGGGGGGGGTGTACCAACCCAATTTCTTCACAATCCAAATGGTCATCATTCAGACTCTGCCCTTGCTGTATTACCTGTCACTCACACACTATGGGTGAACCTGAACAGCATGTCTTTGGAGTGTGGGAGGAAACCAGAGCACCCTGCGGAAACCCACGCAGACACAGAGAGAACATGCAAACTCCACACAGACTGAGCGGGGATCGAACCCACATCCTCTCGCACCACCCTGGCGCTGTGAGACAGCAGTGCTACTCACTGTGTGTTTCACCCTCAATTGTTCTGCTAAGAACGTACTGCAGTTTAAACGGGTGAATTATTGTACAAATCTAATGGTGTAAGTCACCTTTGACAAAAGCGTCAGCTAAAGATGTAATTAATATTAGAGTTTCTTTGATGAAACTGAAACAGCTTTTCAAATATTATTTTAATTTCACAGCAGCAGCATTCTGGGAAACTGCAAACTGCAAAGGATGTCCAGTCCAATGGAAATACAATAAATTTCTATGACCAGCCATTGTGGGAACTGATCATGTGCCTTAAAGGAGAGTCTGTTGGACTCATACTGAAATTGAGTGCTTGTGCGACCAATGCGCCGGTGTTCAGCTAAACGTTGCAGTTTTCTGGGACAGTGCACCTGTTGGCTGTGGTGCATTGTGAAAGAAAGTGCTTAACACCCAGCCCCCCCCCGTCACGGACGTGCTCGCTGTGATTGCGTTGTGAGCTCAGGCGTGTTGGGGCGCAGAGTACACCTGACACTAGGGCGGTGGTAGTAAGCCCTGTCCCATTAATGACCTCTCCCGCCGCTCCGATGGTGCGAAGCGACCTCGTGGCCTTTTCCGATATACTCGCCTCCGACAGACATCCACCTTTCCAACCCCTCATTATTTTTCTACTTTCAAACAAAATTTTCAGTCAGTGTCACATCTCCAGCGACAAGACCTGCTACAGCTGCTTCAGTTTTTTCTAGATATACCGTGGTATTAACAGACAACAGGGGTCCATATGTAGTACACACATGGCTCTCCTATTTATTGGCTCAGACCATGCAGCATGACCACTGTAATAGTAGATTCTTAGCTTACTACAAATCCACTCATAACTCAAATATGAACTGCAGAAATATTAATATACCAGCTCTTCATTCTTGGGTACCTATATTGAATGAACTCAAAAGAGATGGAGCTGAAAATAAGCATAAAATAAATCTATGATATTGATTTCTTTCTCCCAAGTTTCTTTTTTGTAGAAATTGATGATGTACATCTTAGTGATTTTTATACAGTATATAGTTCGGCCCCTGAGAAAACGGACTTACAACAAATGGGGAGAGATGGAATTGTATTCTTTAATCAGTTTAAAATACTAAATTGATTTCCATTTGAACCTGGCCCAATCTACAGAAACCCGTTTTTTGGCACTCAAAGCTCCACACATCAGCTGAGGCCAGGAGAGCGTGTGGGTGTATGCAAATGTGAAGTAGTCGTATCTACAACATCATCTTGATTACTCTGGTTCGAGCATCCCTGGTTGAAGGCCAGTTCTTTTTCAAATTATATGAGCAAACCATTAGATTTTATAGGTCAATTTTAAAAGCATAAGTGGCAATATGCCTGATTATCTAATTAACCCTTTCGAGTACAGTCTAATATGAGGGACTGCTCTGCTTTTTCTTGCAGAGCCGGTCGGTACAGGAGGTCCTTCAAAATCCATATACTTTTTCTCCCCATTTCCAAACGAAATCCCTGTAACGTTAATTCTTGACGATACCTTTATCATGGGATTGATAAGTATGATCTGCAAATAAATTCTGGAAAGCAAACACTTTTAAGTTTCTGTCAGAAAGAAAATATGTGAAAAATTAAATATTTCGTTTTTTTGAGTGTGTGGGGGGTGCGGTGGCGCAGTGGGTTGAACTGGGTCCTGCTCTCTGGTGGGTCTGGGGTTCGAGTCCCACTTGGGGTGCCTTGTGATGGACTGGCGTCCTGTCCTGGGTGTGTCCCCTTCCCCTCCAGCCTTATGTCCAGTGTTGCTGGGTTAGGCTCTGGCTCCCTGTGACCCTGTATGAGACAAGCGGTTCAGACAGTGTCTGTGTGGGATTTTTTTGAGGGTCTCTTTTTTGATTAAACAAACTCATATGTGCAATGTGTAATCAGGGATTACATACATAAATGCATCAAAATGTATTTTGATACAAAACACAAAGGTGAAATAAAACATATACCGAAACACAGGCGGTCCAGCCTTCTGAGCTACTGAAGTGAAAGAGGCCAGAAAGCATGTGGAAAAAATCACTACTTTCCAATGTGCCACTGAGTTGTATAAACTTCCCGGGAAATTACTGGGTCAGTTGTCAGTGACAAGGTCACCTTCCGACTCCATGTGTGAACAAGCTGTGAAAAGTTGCGGGTGCCGCGGTCCAAGCACTGCTAAGAGACAAAATTGCCGCCCGCACAAACAACCGCAACAGTGAAGTATTGGAGCAGGATGATCTTTCTGCATAATTTGGGGCAAACTCCACTTTCATTTTAATGGATTGCGATACACTAGAATATTCATGGGATTTGTATTTGTCGTTTCATTTGACATTGCCTGAGTGATGCATTAGCGAGATTTGTTCTGCGGTGAGATTTGCTCTTTAAATCATCTCTTAGAATTAAAATATCAATTGCTAAAAGGGTACCGTAACAATGTCGCTGAGTTTAGAACCGGACAAGGAAAACAAGTATTACAATGAACATTGCTCATGTACCGCAAATGTAGCCTTTGAAAAATGTGTGTGAGTGTGTGTCTGTGAGTGTTTTTATTTCGAGGACAGAATAACTAGAGATACTAACAATGGGGAAGTTTTTCCTGCTCTTTTTACCTGTTTTTTTTTTTTCTTTTTTTGCCTGAAAATACCCTCGAGATGACACGTGCAAACAGACTAAATGCAAACACTGCAGGCTGCACTTACAGTTGGCAGTAAGGCCTTTTCCCCATGGAGCTGTTCTCATTAAACCCTCCCGGTTATAAATCAATAGGAAGCATGGTAGTGGAGTTACTCGTGGCCAGAAAATAACAATTCTGACCCCTTCCCTTGCCAGTGCGATCAATGTGGCCACATCTGGCTGCAGCGCCACCCACACGGACTTCATCCCCGAATGGCTGCCATCGAGCCACATGGCGTCGAAACCCGCAGTCAGGCGTTTGCATGCCTCGTGTTTGCGCACGGTGATTTGGATGTAGCGGCAGTAACAGTCAACACAGCAAGGCAAGCTCTGCACAGACTGAATTCTTGCCGTGGGTGTATTATATCGCATTTACATTTAGTAATATGGCAGACGCTTTTCTCCGAAGCGATGTGCAATTTAGAGTAAACAAGAATGACACAAGAATGAAAAAATTATTGGCATGCATTGTTTTGATTTTTTTAAAGAAATTGTCTTCCAAGATATTGCTGCTATGCTGACAACATTTTGGTGGGAGAGCTCCGATAGGGTCCGTGCAAGACAACGGCTTTGAGTCGACTACAGTGAGGGGCACCTTAAAACGGTCTCCAGCTGAACAACACCCCTTCCGCTTTCACGTGATCATTTCATTACGACTGTTATTTCACCCACCCAAGTCACTCTAAATTTATGTAATTGCCTTACAGTTTTTATCATTTTACTGGTGAATATTTTCACGGAGAATGGCTCAAGCGTCCAGCTCAAGAGTAAAATAACTGGGTGGTTCCTGGGACTTGAGCCAGAAAGAGCAGGTTAAATGTTGATTTCCTTACCTGCCCTGCTCCCAGTAACCCCATACTGCTTGCTCGCTCTCTCCATCTCTGCCAAATACTCAGGAGCCGACAGCCCAGCTGTAAGGGTCCTCACGTATGCCCTCTTTCAAGAAGCCCTTGTTAAACATTGCTAACTTATCACACAGCAGCCATGACATCAGAGTCCTGCTGCGTGATTATTCCACATTTCCCCCATTTCAAGAAGAGGATGTTAATTAGGGAAAAAGCTGTGAGGCACCTCCATACCTCTCTCTGTCTGCCAGGAATGGGATAATTAATGACCAGCCAGGGCTTCAAGGGCAAATAATAATAAACCAGGTCTGCTGCTTCAGGACAAAGCAGTATTCGCAGGGTCGGGAGGCCTAGCCTGTTGTGGAGTCTCGCTCCAAGTGGGCTGATTTGTGACCTGGGGGTCCAGGGCTCATTAATCTAACATCTCTGCTCTCGGATGTCAGCGTCACCCAGCGAGCCGCTGTTGCGCAGTCCCTCGGCTGTCACTCGTGGCCTTAAAGTCGGTAGGACGTCCTTTGCAGCTAGAGTTCAGTGGAAAGACCGCTTCGGTTCTGCGTCCTCAGCACGAGGGCCTCCACCAAACCCAAAGCCCCGTGTGCAGCCGTTGTGTCGTGCTCTCGCAAGCGAAGTCAACATCGCGTGAAAAGATGATATTTCGAAATGAGGGAAATTTCACAGGTGTAAAGGCGGCTCATTGCGGGTCACGGGTTACGCATTATGTTCTTTGAAGTGGTAAACTTCTGCACTGCCTTTCAATTCAACGATTGCCATTAGAGAAGACTTTGTTACCCAAGGATCAGTCCCAGAAGTGATGAAAGACTGTGGCAATCGCATGGGATAGGCCTTGTGTTCTGCGCATTGTGCGTTATTAATCCATGCGGGTTGTGGGCGGTAGATACGGAGGACTAGCTCATTACTTCCAGCGTAATCCGCCTCAATCCTCTGTGATACCGAGCGTCATCCCTCTATGGTAATAGGTTAATATTCATGCTTTGGATCGCTCTAAATACTTTTCAATTTGGAATCCCCGCAAAGAAATTCATAAACCTTTCGTGTTCTGCGTTAGCCTAGAAGTGTGCTCAAAAGGGGAGAAGAAAACAATTCGAAAAAGATACGAGTGCTGTACAACAACAATTTACCTGAAACGCGACGTTAATTGGGAGAGAAAGGTTCATTCTGAAGAGAAGAGGAACAATTAGAACTGGAGTCATTCCAGACCGGGATGCAAGCGTATTTCGCTAATGAGCATCGGTGAAAGATACAGGTCAGTAGGTTGGGAAAACGTGGAGCACGCTGTTGTTTGAAGCACAAAGCCGCGGTGCGAAAATGCGCCAAGCAGGAACAACAGCGGAGGTCAAAAAGAGCATATCGTGCATGAAGCATACGAATGTGTTAAAAGGCGGTCCTGAGAGCTGCGTAAATAGCTCGAAACATAAATAATGCAACATCAACAGTTCTGCCGGTTTAAAACGAAGGAAAAGTAATTCTTGAGGGATTCAGAGGTCCTGCAGCGGAGGCAAAAAACAGGCATGGCCCTAGCTCAGGGCGAAAAGAGATGTCAGACGGAAAAGGAAGGTCATGGACTGTCACAGACTTTGCCTTCGTCCCATCGCTGCCAGCAGACTGCTGCTCCTAACATCGGCCAGGAGGCTCCAACCTCATGGTTAAACATCCTATCCTCAGGTTAACATACATCAAAGGGCATTCTGTTGACGGACACGTTTCGGGACGAGGACTTGGCGGAAGGAAAAAAAAGAAAAGACTCTTCCACCTCACCGGCGCCTGGACGGGCGCCGGGGCCTTGGGGGCGTCGCGTACGCTGCGGCCTTTCTCTCCCTCCCCCGCTGCGCTGTTGTTGTGATGCCTGTCGCGAGCGTTTTGCACACTGCCATCTCTCTGGCTTGCATTATGCTAATACAAGGAACGTGGCGGTAAGGGGGTTAATGGACTGTGACAAGTTTGTGGAAAGCGTTTCTTAATTGTTAATTAATTTGTTCAGGTGATACGCGCGTCTGAAACCAAATGAGGTGCACTCTCCGCGGGGATGGGCCGGAGTTAATAATTCATGACGGCGCCGGTGCTGACCTGAAACTTCAGCTTGCAGTTCTCTCTCTCTTTTCAGGAGTCTATTCCTGTCCCAGGCTGTGAAAGCCTCACAGGTGAGATGCCTGGTGCATCTGCAGATGCTCTGCATATATCTGCGATGCGAAACAGTGATTTAAAGCAACCGCAATAAAATGAGTATCAATAACCTGTCCCATGTGCCTGACTACGAGTCCATCATATCGAAATTAAAAAGGAAAAAAATGCACTTTTAAGGACTGATACTGGATTTATTTGATCCTCAGAGAAGTTGGTATCCCTTGTGGTGGCTTTTATTTACCGTGGTCTTCTCTGCCAGAGAGTTCTCATTATAATACAGTGGTCTACATAACAATTAGCTGAATCTTAAATAATATTATCTTTTTATAGCCAGCTGGGGAATTCATGTGCTCCAATCGTACATTATAGGCATAAAAATCGGTCTTTATCAGAGCTCCACAAATAGCACGAGATCTTAAATAGACTACTCTAGTGTTAGCTATTTGCATAGTTTTACATATTGTGCAGTTGGCAAAAAGTAGCCTGCATGTACTGTGAGTGTTCTTGACTCTTTCTCCGTTTCTGCATATGGGGGTTAGGGCAAAATGTAATGAGGCCCCCTTTTTTGTTTCTGGGTCTTAATTTTCAGTTGCAAAGCGTTGCCTTTTGCACTAACAATTTTTCTCCATAGTCCGGTGTCCATATACATGTACAACCCTGTGACTCTTTGATTAATCGCTCTGAATGAAAGAAATACAAATGCATTGCTTTGAAATGGGATTTCTCTAATGTATTTTCCATCCCAGACACCATAAACTTACAGAACATAAATTACCAAGTTTATACAACATTCACAATGTGTGAATATGCTGTTTTTAAAATAATTGTGTGGCATATTTTTCTGTATATGTAATTACTAGAAATACATATGTAAGTACAGTACCTAGAGCAAAATGACATTGTCATTATTCATTATTACTTATTCATCTAGCTGAAACTGTTCTCCAAAGGAACTTACAAGGTTAGATTTATATTATAAATTTCTTAAAGTTATTATAGTGAAATGTGGGTGATTTTTACTGGAGCAATTCGGGGTAATGACCTCACTCAAGGGCACTACAGCATCAGTAAGGATTCAAACATGGGTTGTTTCATTGCAAGCCAATGGCTTTAACCACTACATTACCTGCTGCCCCTGTGGGTAAACACGTAGAGCATGTATTAATAATGTAACTGGGGAATTGTTGAAGGTAACTTTTACAGGATAAAAATGTCAATCAAACACTGCAACGGAAATGTACTTGTACATGTTAGGGTCATTTTCACACACCAGTACTGTTAATGCAATGCTATTATCTTTCTTCCCTGTTCTTGTTGGTAATGTGATTCACGAAGACGGATGTGCAGACAACGAAAATAGACGATACAGAACAGGAGAACTCCTCCGCAGACCATAACAGTGAGAACACAGTGACAAAACAGGACTCAAAAGGCTTTAGGACAACATAGCAAGAGAAGAGCACAGATTTAGTGTGAAGGCAAAGTGTTTACGTAACACTTTGCGCAGTCTTCATTATTAAGAGGCAAAGGAATAGGAACAGGGCATAAATCAAAGGACATTCTTCCATGTGACATTGTAGCTCAACAGCAGCTGTTCGTGGTGATGCTCTTACTCCTGAAGGACAAACCTGCTCCCAACCTCCGCATGAAAATAAAACAATACAGATACATGAAACTGCCTAAAAGAAACATCCAAATTATTTCATGCTCCATTGGGCACCAGAGAATGCCTGTCATTGATTTTGCTGACTGGTGACGTGGCATTGTTATGTTGGCAGAGGAACGGTGCTGTTTGCACAGCGTGGTGACACAAGAACCCAAAATCCCCGTGGCAACTACAGTAGACACTGGGGATGCGGTGAGTAATAAAATCTGACACCATGAATCATACATTTTTTAGTGCAAATTTGTATTTTTAACAGCATCTTTTCACAAAATTCCACCAAGCCTAACAAATAACTGTGACTGTGAACAAAATATCTCACGCAGTGGAAATGAACGACTCATATGTCTCACGCAGGCAATCAAAGCCATTGTCACGCCATACGTGTGCAATGATTCATATGCACACATTCCAGATGGACTTCGTGATTACTGGAGACAGTCCTGTACAGACACCCCTCGACTTACGCAAATAGAGCATTCTTCAACCCCTAACGTTAGTCAAAAGTTACGTATGTCAGATTCCCCCTCCTCAGCCGCCATTCAACATCATCATGTGCTCCTTTATACGTGCAGCATCCTTCGCTATCGTATTTACAGTCGATACAACTAAACCTGGTTCCCGTGCTATATAGACGACAATCTTTGTCCACCTTCATTCTTGCTGATTATTTTCAATTTCCTCTCCAAATCGATTGCCGTACGTTTGCGAGACGGTTCTCATTTACCTTCAAGTGCACGTTTACCACCAGGCATTGCGACTAATGAAATGGGTAAAAAAGATGCGAAGAAAGCATTACGCTAATGAGAGGAGATGCGTTCATGGCTCAAAACACGTGGGAACTGAGAAGATGCAGCTTCCTGCCTTGTCTGGCTACGCTGACTTCTGCTTAACATATTTCAAATGTTTTGCATAAGTGATATTTGTAAATAATGCGTATGCCGTGAATTTTTTACGTAGATCCGGATTTACGTAAAGCAGATTTATGCAAGTAGAGGGGTGTCTGTTTACTTTTGCATAACATTTCTTATTGAAAAAGCACAGAGCACCAGTTGTGTTGCAGACATAAAGGCTGTATTCCTTTTTAATGCTACCCTAAATTGATATATTCTAGAGTATTTAATGAATAAATTTTACTACACAATAAGAGGAGGTTAAGGGAATAGTTCCCGCTAAAGTAAAAAAAAAAAAAAAAAAAAAATCAATGTTGATTTCTATACAATTTGGAATGATCAACAGTAGCCTACTGCCCTCTAAAGCATCCCTTGTGCATGAAGCAAAATGCCACAAGAAAGGCGAGGTACCAAGGCACCACTGACAGGACATCAGTCACTTTGGGACTTCAGCCAATTGTGATTCCCTTCACAGAACAACAAAGTGGCATGATTTCGATACGTATAAATTACCCTGTAATTTAAACATCATCAGCTTCGTTGGATCAGTTCACATGTAGACATGGTAAAGAGAACTACAAACTGCAAATTTGTGTTTGGTTTACTCAGCAAGTGGGATTAATGAAGTTAAGCAAAAAAGAAATAAATACGCAATTAATAATAAATAAATAATTCAATAAATAAATAAAAATGGAACAACTTTTTTTATTTTGTTGTTGTTGTGAGACTAGCCTCCTTAGCAGTGATAGACCAAAGAAGTTCAGCACAGCCTTTGAGCACTAAAACTACATATCATTAAGGAGCCAATCATTGTGACAGTCATTGACGATGACTGATTAGTTTACCTTTTATTTACCAACCAACCAACGTCAACAACCGCTTGTCCCAAGCGGGGTCACGGCAAGCCGGAGCCTAACCTGGCAACACAGGGCGCAAGGCCGGAAGGGGAGGGGACACACCCCGGACGGGACGCCAGTCCATCACAAGGCACCTCAAGCAGGACTCAAGCCCCAGACCCGCTACACAGGAGCACTGGCCAAACCCGCCACGCCACCATGCCACCCACTCCTTTCATATAGTCTTGTCAATGTTGACCATTCAATCTGCAAACAACTGTAAAAATTTTGCAGCTTTTCTGATGAATGTAAGGAATTCACAATTAATTTGATGCTTACGTGGTTTATCTGTGAGAGATTTCAGTAATCCTGTGGACAATGACAGTATGTCATTAAATTAAGTCTTCTGACCAACTGGGAGTCTCTTTTGTCTCAGGTATCGCAAAAAAAACATATATGCCAAGCCCTGGTACCTTCTTTTGGTCTTTATTTAACAAATAGTAATTAATGGGGTTGAAAATTGTCTGATCACTGCCTTGTTAGACTTTTGTGCTGTCAGCAGTACAGAGATAGTCTAGGGCAAAGTTATAAATTCACAGTGATGTTTCTTGGTTTCCTGCGTTCAGTATCTATTCCAGCTCTCCTTGAACTAACCACTTCATTTTATACAGCAAAGTCTAAAATGTTATTAGAAAAAGTCAGAAAATATTATTTCCCTTC